>NW_019524959.1:392973-455014 GCF_002814215.2 Seriola lalandi dorsalis | reverse complement strand
CTGGCCTGGACCACATCGGTGGAGTCTGGTAGGCAAGTCCAGTTGTGCAGATGAGTCCTGTAGTTGAAATCGTTGACTTGGATCTGGCATTTCTTGGCCAGCTCAAGATTCAGCATGTCCACTGGCAGGTGGAACTTGGTCTTGGACTTGTTGAAGTCCTTCTTGTACAGAGCATCACTGGCAATCTTGGCTGAGTTCAGAGCCAGCATGATCAGAGGGTCGTCTTGCACACAGCGGGCACCAATGTGGTGGCCGACCTGCTTACGGTATCCTGTCTTGTATTTGTACTGCATGGAGGGAAGAGATAGTTAGGGGGAAACTTGTACTGATGAAATCAGCAGAAAAAAGTTTTATTTTATAACTAGAACATCTCTCATATTGTGTTTCATTGCAGTGTGTTAATAATATAAAGAGATACTGTATATAATGCTGTATAAGTCACTCACATCACTGACGATGTCCCTGGAGGCCTTTGCAGCCTTGACAGAGATGGAATCCGCAGGGAGGAAATAGCCCTTATTAATTGTTTCCTCAAAACCTTGTCTGTATAGTTTCTGCGAAAAAAAAGAAAAAAGACATAAATGAATACATTTTCTGGATGAAAACATTTATTCTACAATGCTAGAACTATCTATTTATAAAAATATGTTTAAGAAGGAAAACCAAATGGAGGTATAATTATGGCATTTAGAAAAGCTTCCAGATGTCAAGAATATGCCAGAAAGGTTTTCAGTAGGACTTTGCTTAAGGGATCACTTTTGTGGAATCTGCTGTTCGAATCTTATCTGGCTGCTGATTCAAGTCATAATGGAGAGTAACCTGAATGAGGCTTAAGGTGGTCAATAAGTCAACACAACCAGTTAAAAGATTTGTCATACCTCCAACACAAGAACCAGACTTGACAAAGATATTGCAAAGATCACGAAACAAAAACATTCAGTATTCACAATCCTGTCACGTGCCATAAGAATTATACTAACCCTGCTCATGTTGATCGCATTCTGCTGAGAGAGGAGGATCTCAGGGGTGTCAGGTTTGATATGCAGCTTGGTCTTGTCTTTCTCCCATGCCTCGATGTACAGACGCTGGAACAAAACACAAATAATCCCAGTGTTAACTATGCTATTAATTAAAGAGATCTCCAGTGCAAATCAAGGTAATGATGATCTCCACCTTGTTCATGGTCAAGGCGTTATTCTTTGCCAGTACGATCTCCATGGCATCTGTGGAGCAGGTGAAGGGAACGGTGCTGGGGTGCTGGCGGTACTTCCTTTCGCTCAAGATTTCTCCAGCCTTCTTGGCTTTCTCCACGTCAAGTGAGCCAATGGGGACCCAGCCCATGCCCTGGAGCCACTTCAGATCAGCTTTGTAGACAGCCTGTGAGGTGCAGTAGCACAGAATTTAACTTGTGACACATTTTGTGGTATGAACATAAATCAGAAACAGATTCATGTGACAGCTACACTCACATCACTCTGCAGGTCGTAAGCATGTCTGGCCTGGACGACATCGGTGGAGTCTGGCAGACAAGTCCAGTTGTGCAAACGGGTGATGTAGTTGGCGTGGTTGACCTGAATCTGGTTCTTCTTGGCCAGTTCAAAGGACAGCATGTCCACTGGCAGGTGGAACTTGGTCTTGGACTTGTTGAAGTCCTTCTTGTACAGAGCATCACTGGCGATCTTGGCTGAGTTCAGAGCCAGCATGAGAAGAGGGTCGTCTTGCACACAGCGGGCACCAATGTGGTGACCGACCTGCTTACGGTATCCTGTCTTGTACTTGTACTGGAAGAGAAAAGAAAAATTGTTATTGTGTGTTAACAGTTACACACACACTTTACTTAATTAAAAATACTTAATTCACTGTACTCAAACTGACAAATTATAATTAGCTGCCTACAGTAAAATGCATGACATCTGTCCAATAAGAAAAAAGTGAGAATGTTAATTCTACTCCTCTGCTGTACAATACAATGAATTATCTGCCACTTCTTCACTTTTCAGTTCAATAACAAAACATCATAAACACTTACATCACTGGCAATGTCCCTGGAACCCCTGGCTGCGATGATGGAAATGGCATCATTGCGCAGGTCATAGCCCTTCTTCTTGGCATCTTCATGTGCCTGTGTGTACTTTTTCTGTAAACAAACACAAACATCACAGAGACGTTAAGCATTTCAATGTGCCATTGAAAGTAAGAGTTGCTGCACCACAATAACTGTTTAATTAGTCACGTACCATGCTGTAGTTGACATTGTTCGCCTTGGCTAGAAGAACATCCATAGCGTCAGGCATGACGTGGATTTTCGTCTTGTCATTCTCCCAGGCTTCGATGTATGATTTCTGTGGACACAGATACCAACAACATGAGAATTTACTGACACTTACTGACACTTACTGAACTCTGCATGTTTACATTTTTATGATTAAATATTTTCCTTATCATATCCATATATAATTCATAGAGTAGTTTCATATTATACTTAATAATTCTTTGAATATGATTTCATACCTTGTTCATGACATGAGCATTGGCCTTAGCCAAAACCATGGGCATGTCTTCAGTAGTGGCTATGAATTTGAAGTTGCTTGGGTGCTGACGATAATTTTTCTCACTCAGGATCTCACCAGCTTTCTTCGCCTTCTCAACATCCAGTGAACCTATGGGCACCCATCCTATACCCTGCAAACTCTTCAGATCCTCCTTGTAAACATTCTGGACAAAACAAAACAGGTTTGTTACAGTGAAAGTTTCACCAAATTTTAAAAAATATACATTGATGAACATGATAACTTTCCACAAGGATCGATACTCACATCACTCTGCAGGTTATAAGCATGTCTGGCCTGGACGACATCGTTGGAGTCTGGCAGACAAGTCCAGTTGTGCAAACGGGTGATGTAGTTGGCGTGGTTGACCTGAATCTGGTTCTTCTTGGCCAGTTCAAAGGACAGCATGTCCACTGGCAGGTGGAACTTGGTCTTGGACTTGTTGAAGTCCTTCTTGTACAGAGCATCACTGGCGATCTTGGCTGAGTTCAGAGCCAGCATGAGCAGAGGGTCGTCTTGCACACAGCGGGCACCAATGTGGTGACCGACCTGCTTACGGTATCCTGTCTTGTACTTGTACTGGAAGAGAAATTTTAAAAAAGTTCCATGGTTATGTGTATATTAATAAATGTATGGTCAGTGTTTATCATGAGTGAAATCACACAACTTACATCACTTGCAATGTCCCTGGAACCCCTGGCTGCGATGATGGAAATGGCATCATTGCGCAGGTCATATCCCTTCTTCTTGGCATCTTCATGTGCCTGTGTGTACTTTTTCTGTAAACAAACACAAACATCCCACAGATGTTAAATATGTTTATTTTCCATTGTAAGTGGGGCTAAGTGATAATTCAGCATCATAACTTTATGACTTAAAAATGTATCTTTTCATGACGACCATGTATGAACTTCTGTGATTCAAATTAATTATTCAAGGCAAGCTGTAATTAAAAATATGTTTAAAGAAAGTTTAACTTTTTTTACGCATATAAAGATTTCTGTCTGTTTAATTTCACTGAACAATTACTTCATTATCTTATATGTGATTGAAAAACCTTGATATATATTTATCTATATCAGAAAATTATCTTTATCAATATGAAAATGCAGATTTCATTCATGTCTTATCTCGGAGCCCTATTTGAAAGTAATCCATAAATAAGAGTTGCTGTACCACAATAACTGTTTAATTAGTCACATACCATGCTGTAGTTGACATTGTTCGCCTTGGCTAGAAGAACATCCATAGCGTCAGGCATGACGTGGATCTTCGTCTTGTCATTCTCCCAGGCTTCGATGTATGATTTCTGTAGACACAGATAACAACAACATGAGAATTTACTGACACTTACTGACATTTACTGAACTCTGCATGTTTACATTTTTATGATTAAATATTTTTCTTATCATATCCATATATAATTGATAGAGTAGTTTCATATTATACTCAGTAATTCTTTGAATATGATTTCATACCTTGTTCATGACATGAGCATTGGCCTTAGCCAAAACCATGGGCATGTCTTCAGTAGTGGCTATGAATTTGAAGTTGCTTGGGTGCTGACGATAATTTTTCTCACTCAGGATCTCACCAGCTTTCTTCGCCTTCTCAACATCCAGTGAACCTATGGGCACCCATCCAGTACCCTGCAAATTCTTCAGATCCTCCTTGTACACATTCTGGACAAAACAAAACAAAACAGGTTTATTACAGTGAAAGTTTCACCAAACTTTAAAAAATATACATTGATGAACATGGTAACTTTCCACAAGGATCGATACTCACATCACTCTGCAGGTTATAAGCATGTCTGGCCAGGACGACATCGTTGGAGTCTGGCAGACAAGTCCAGTTGTGCAAACGGGTGATGTAGTTGGCGTGGTTGACCTGAATCTGGTTCTTCTTGGCCAATTCAAAGGACAGCATGTCCACTGGCAGGTGGAACTTGGTCTTGGACATGTTGAAGTCCTTCTTGTACAGAGCATCACTGGCGATCTTGGCTGAGTTCAGAGCCAGCATGAGCAGAGGGTCGTCCTGGACGCTGCGAGCGCCAATGTGGTGACCAACCTGCTTACGGTATCCTGTCTTGTACTTGTACTGGAAGAAAAATGAAAAAAAAGTTCCATGGTTATGTGTATATTAATAAATGTTTGGTCGGTGTTTATCATGAGTGAAATCAAACAACTTACATCACTGGCAATGTCCCTGGAACCCCTGGCTGCGATGATGGAAATGGCATCATTACGCAGGTCATATCCCTTCTTCTTGGCATCTTCATGTGCCTGCTTGTACTTGCTCTGTATGAAGTAAAAATACCAAAAAAAAAACCTTCAAACATCTTCTGGAAAATGCTGGTGTATTTTGAGGTATACTGTTTGAGAAGCTATGATAACAACTTAAATTATTTGACGATGTTTCACTCACCACACTGTAGTTGACTTTGTTCGCTTTGGCCAACAGAATATCCATAGCATCAGGCATGACGTGGATGGAGGTCTTGTCTTTCTCCCAGGCTTCAGTGTAAGCTTTCTGTAAAGTAAGTTTCCATACAAAAATTAAACATTTAGATGATGATGTCATTGGCATGCATTCATAATTAAATCAATCGTGATCTCACATAAATATCCATCATTATGTTTACGAGACAAGAGGTTATAATACGCCCTCTGAGCAGTGCTACATCTTGGAGATTGGAGATTGGAGGCTACATTGAGTTGCTACCGAAACTCATGAGACGGGCTGGGGCTAGCTGGTTAGCATGCTAACTTCAGTAGATGAAAAGACTTGATAGAGAGAAGAGTTAATATTGACGTTGCTTTCCACAGCTGGAGACAGCTCTTGGTGAGTAACGGAATTAAGTTTAATGCTGAACTCGCAACATTTCCTCTAGACTAGTGCGTAAACAGTTGTTAATGCTAACGCTGCCTATGTGGCAATAGCAAAACTTCGAACATTGGTGATGGTGAACGTGTACCATCTTTTTATGCAGATGATGTGATTTTATTTTCACAAGGCAAGAGAAACTAAGGCACATTCTTTTAATATAATAAAACCATTGCGGAGGTATTCAGGGTATAAAATAAATTTGAATTAATTAAATGCTTGTCTGTTGTGTGACATGATGTTTGTTTCAAGTAAATTACACTCATCTATTAAAGAATGTTAAATCTGGTTTGATAAAATGAGCTGATTTGTCATTATCTTGTCTACTGTAGCAGCTATATCTACTTCTACAAATGTGTGTTATAAAAATTAATATATTCTTCGTCAATTGTCTATTTCATGTTGCCATGTTATCTGCTTTTATCTTTAAATTACTGAACAAAAATATAATATAAATGTCTTGGTGTAGAAAAAACCAAACAGAGGCAGTTACTCAACACAAAGAAAACACAGGAAGAATATGAAAAACAATAAAATATTGGGGCAGTAACTGAAAACGAAATACCTTGTTCATGACATGAGCATTGGCCTTAGCCAAAACCATGGGCATGTCTTCAGTAGTGGCTATGAATTTGAAGTTGCTTGGGTGCTGACGATAATTTTTCTCACTCAGGATCTCACCAGCTTTCTTCGCCTTCTCAACATCCAGTGAACCTATGGGCACCCATCCAGTACCCTGCAAATTCTTCAGATCCTCCTTGTACACATTCTGGACAAAACAAAACAAAACAGGTTTATTACAGTGAAAGTTTCACCAAACTTTAAAAAATATACATTGATGAACATGGTAACTTTCCACAAGGATCGATACTCACATCACTCTGCAGGTTATAAGCATGTCTGGCCAGGACGACATCGGTGGAGTCTGGCAGACAGGTCCATTTGTGCAAACGGGTGATGTAGTTGGCGTGGTTGACCTGAATCTGGTTCTTCTTGGCCAGTTCAAAGGACAGCATGTCCACTGGCAGGTGGAACTTGGTCTTGGACTTGTTGAAGTCCTTCTTGTACAGAGCATCACTGGCGATCTTGGCTGAGTTCAGAGCCAGCATGAGCAGAGGGTCGTCCTGGACGCTGAGGGCACCAATGTGGTGACCGACCTGCTTACGGTATCCTGTCTTGTACTTGTACTAAAGAAGCAAGTGTGAGAGATTTGATAACCAAACATAAGAAATTTTATATACAATAGGTCGTACAGTATAGAAACACCATACAAGACACTTACATCACTAGCAATAGCAGTGGAGGCCTTGGCTGCCTGGACTGCAATGGCATCAGCATGGAAATTATGGCCCTTCTTCTTGGACAGCTCATTATCCAGTTTGTACAGTTTCTGAAGAGAGAAAGGGAAAAGGAATAGCATGTCTACTTTAAAATGAATATATTCATACAATGACTTGAGGGGTAGTGTACCAATTTCCTGTTTATAGCATCTGTCTGATCTATCCCAAATTCATGGTGGGCCACACCAAATACTGCTCTGATTCAGGTTTTTTGCTAACTGCACTTTGTATGAAATTGATTGATTAATTGAAATTGTTCATGGCATTGTTTTTTAAAGCATCATCACTTTTGATGCCTTAAACTTTTTTTTAAAATTATGAATCATAACAGATCTATGAAATAATTGTGGAAATTGCGTAGAAACATGAAGGTATTACACTGTACCTCACTGTAGTTCTTCTTGTTTCCTCTGGCCAGAACAATGTCCATTGCATCAGGCATCATGTGGATCGAAGTCTTGTCGTTCTCCCAGGCTTTGGTGTAGGATTGCTAAAAACCAAAATGTACTTGGTTCACAAACGTAAATAATAAAAAAGTAATTTCTATTAATTTCATGTTCAGTTCTACTCAGTACCTTATCCATTATCTGGTTGTTGGCAGTGGCCAGAGCCAGATCCATGGAATGCATGTCCTTGGTGAATTTGAAGTTGCTAGGAGCTTGACGATATTGTGACTCACTGAAGATCCGGCCGGCTGTTTTTGCTTTCTCGACATCCAGCGATCCAATAGGAACCCAACCTAATCCTCTTACGCAGCTATGATAGTCACTCTTGTACTGGTTCTAAGGGGGGAATATCAACAGAGAGAGTATTCCTTCACAATGCAGCACAGCTACATACAGTAATGAAAACATTAATGTTTGGATTTCTGTTTTAAAAAATCTCCATATAGGTCACACTCTCTACATACATCACTGGCAATGAACTGCATGTTACGAGCCAGTTGCAGGTTCATGGCATCAGGCAGCACTGTGTAGCGGGAGATAATGTGCTTGTAACCAGCATTGGTCTGAACAGTAGAGGCGTGCTTGGCGTGGGCCACACTCATCATGTCCACTGGGGTGTGATACTTCAGCTTGGCCTTGTGGTAGTCCTTCTTGTAGTTCTTGTCACTCTGCAGCTTGGCCAACTCCATGTAGTGAACCAGCAGAGGATCGTCCTGGAGGCTGCGGAAGCCAACGTGTTGGCCTCTGGCCTTCTCGTAAGCCAACTTGTACTTGTACTGTGATAGCAAACACATATTTTCTCACTCTCAAAGACTGTACTGTTTTATGATATTGATTTAAGACAGGAAGATTTTTGCAACTTACATTACTGGCAATATTGGTACCAGACTTGGCGGCCACAATGGAGATGGCATCTCCTTTGAGGTTGTAGCCCTTATTGGCCATCTCCACAATACCTGCTTTGTAAAGTTTCTATAAAAGACATAAAAGTAAGATAACAGTGAAATGAAACAGTGTTTATATTCACAGACTGATCATAATTAACAATATACAGTATTAACTATTATAAGCAGTGTCAGTTTCAATGATCCCCCTTACATTGCTCATATTGAGGGCATTAGCCTTGGCCAGGACAATCTCAGGAGCATCTGGCATGATGTGGACTGTCAGTTTGTCCTTCTCCCAGGCAGCAGTGTATGCTTGCTGTAAATGAAGACAAAAAAAACAAAGGAATGATAATGGTTATGAACATTATTAACATCTTTGTGGCCTTGGGTTTAAGACAACAGTTAAACATGTTGCACCTTGTTCATGATCTGGTTGTTGGCAGTGGCCAGAGCCACGTCCATGGAGTCCATCAGCTTGGTGTACTTGAAGTTGGATGGATGAGTGCGGTACTTGTGCTCACTCAGAATCTGACCACCAACTTTAGCGGTCTCAACTCCAATTGAGCCAATAGGGACCCATCCAATACCTCTGACGCAGTTATTCCAGTCAGATTTGTAATCACACTGAAAAGAATGAGACGAGAGGGTTATGAAACATTGGTTTTGAAGTTAAGATGAAAGAGTGAACCTTTTTTTTTATTACTTAAACTTTCTACACAAATATGAAAATGAAGCACACAGTGTATATTCAGTGTTGTTGTATTTCAAATATGGTTTCAGTCTAGAAGGGCAATTCCCTAATAAAACCGCCACTCACGTCACTTGACTGGGTGTTCATGGTGCGACACCGCTGCAGGTGCATGTTGTCAGGCAGAAGGAAGTAGCTGTGAGGGATCTTTCTGTAACCAGCATAGGTCTGAACAGTAGAGGCGTGCTTGGCGTGGACCACACTCATCATGTCCACTGGGGTGTGATACTTCAGCTTGGCCTTGTGGTAGTCCTTCTTGTAGTTCTTGTCACTCTGCAGCTTGGCCACCTCCATGTAGTGAACCAGCAGAGGATCGTCCTGGAGGCTGCGGAAGCCAACGTGGTGGCCTCTGGCCTTCTCGTAAGCCAACTTGTACTTGTACTGTGATAGCAAACACATATTTTCTCACTCTCAGAGACTGTACTGTTTTATAATACTGATTTAAGACAGGAAGATTTTGGCAACTTACATTACTGGCAATATTGGTACCAGACTTGGCAGCCACAATGGAGATGGCATCTCCTTTGAGGTTGTAGCCCTTATTGGCCATCTCCACAATACCTGCTTTGTAAAGTTTCTGTGGAAAAACAAACAGATTCATATGAATGAAATAAATTTAATAAAGTTAAATTGGTAAAAAATTAAGTTTTGTAATGTAATTTAATGCCTGACATTGCTCATATTGAGGGCATTAGCCTTGGCCAGGACAATCTCAGGAGCATCTGGCATGATGTGGACTGTCAGTTTGTCCTTCTCCCAGGCAGCAGTGTATGCTTGCTGTAAATAAAGATAACAGAAAAACAAATGAATTATGATGTTTATGAGCTAGATTATGATTTAGTTTTTGGGACCTTGCACTATATATTTAAACATGTTGCACCTTGTTCATGATCTGGTTGTTGGCAGTGGCCAGAGCCACGTCCATGGAGTCCATCAGCTTGGTGTACTTGAAGTTGGATGGATGAGTGCGGTACTTGTGCTCACTCAGAATCTGACCACCGACTTTAGCGGTCTCAACTCCAATTGAGCCAATAGGGACCCATCCAATACCTCTGACGCAGTTATTCCAGTCAGACTTGTAATTACACTGGAAACATGAAACAAGTTAAGTTGGAAGAGTGAACCTTTTTCCCTTAAACTTGCACAAATGTGTCAATGAGACACATGTATATACAATGTATATTCAGTGTTGTTGCATTTCAAACATGGTTTTGGTTCAGAAAGAAAACAATGCCCTAATAAAACTGCCACTCACGTCACTTGACTGGGTGTTCATGGTGCGACACCGCTGCAGGTGCATGTTGTCAGGCAGAAGGAAGTAGCTGTGAGGGATCTTTCTGTAACCAGCATAGGTCTGAACAGTAGAGGCGTGCTTGGCGTGGGCCACACTCATCATGTCCACTGGGGTGTGATACTTCAGCTTGGCCTTGTGGTAGTCCTTCTTGTAGTTCTTGTCACTCTGCAGCTTGGCCAACTCCATGTAGTGAACCAGCAGAGGATCGTCCTGGAGGCTGCGGAAGCCAACGTGTTGGCCTTTGGCCTTCTCGTAAGCCTTTTTGTATTGGACCTAAAAGAAAAAGGAAAATTAATTAGTTATATATATAATAGAATAGTGAATGTTTCACTTACCTGGAAAAAAGTATTGATCACATACTGTGTTAAATAGATTCATGATTTACTTACATTGCTGGCAATATGTCTGCCGTGCTTGGCATGCAGGATAGAAATAGCATCAGGCTTCAAGTCATATCCTTTGGCAATATCTTCCAGCCACTTGTGCTTGTAGTGACTCTGTGGATAAACAGAAAAGTGTTAGGTACACACATGATGCTCATATACACTTGGCATTTCAGGCAAAAGATTTTCCTTTGGCTTTGCAATTTTGCTGATAAAACAGGGTCTAACGTTGATTTTCAGTTAATGTATTGTGTTCTGACCTCGCTAACGGTCTGGGCATTGAATTTAGCCTGGAGGAACTCAGGGCTGTCAGCGGGAAGATTATAGGTGTGCACGAACTTCTCGCCAGACGCTTTGTATGCAGCCTAGAGGAAAGAAAAAGAACAGGGAAGTTTTGTAAAATCCTTGTAGGAGAATCCGAGACGCATTAATGTGTCAACATATTATAAAGAGAAGACATTCATACTATGTCCATCTGCTTCGAGTTGGTCAGAGCCAAAGCCATGTTCATGGCGTCAGTCTTGCTTGTGAATTTGAGATTACTGGGATGCTGGCGGTAGCCTCTCTCATCCAGTGCAGCTTTAGCAGCTCTGGCCTTCTCAACATCCAGAGAACCAATAGGCACCCACCCTGCGCCTTTAAAGGTGTTGGAATAATCTGATTTGTAGACATTCTGTGGGCATATAATGAAAAAAAATCATCATTAAAATTTTGTGGAAGAGTTTAAAGTCATCACAGTGCACATTGCTTTGCTATTGTGTATAAAATCAATTAACTTATACAGGATATGCAGCAATTATATGAGTGAAAAGGGAAAACATACATCACTCTGAATCTCCATCATGTTGCGACACAGCTGCAGGTGCATGTTGTCGGGCAGAAGGAAGTAGTTGTGAGGGATCTTTCTGTAACCAGCATAGGTCTGAACAGTAGAGGCGTGCTTGGCGTGGGCCACACTCATCATGTCCACTGGGGTGTGATACTTCAGCTTGGCCTTGTGGTAGTCCTTCTTGTAGTTCTTGTCACTCTGCAGCTTGGCCAACTCCATGTAGTGAACCAGCAGAGGATCGTCCTGGAGGCTGCGGAAGCCAACGTGTTGGCCTTTGGCCTTCTCGTAAGCCAACTTGTACTTGTACTGTATAAAAGAAAAACATGAGGTATTATGAATAACTCTACTAAATGCATTAATATCTGAATAGTATTATTAATAAAACAATCACAACTTACGTTACTGGCAATGTCTCTGGAGGATTTTGCTGCAACAATAGGAATAGAATCTTCCTTCACATGATGTCCTTTGAGCAGATCTTGACGATGAGCATAGGTGTAGTAATTCTAAATAAATAGATAATCAGTGTTATGTTACAGATGTAGCATCAATTTCATTTCTATATAAATTGTATACATGCAGATAGGCTGTAAAATATTATATAGGAATCTGCAACTAACCTGGCTGATGTTGACAGCGTTGTATCTGGCTTGCATCAGTTCAGGGGCATCAGGAGGGAGATGGTAAGTGTGCATGAACTTCTCTCCACTGGCCTTATACTCTTTCTGCATAATTACATTGAAAAGATTGGTTTATGTCTGTTCTGAAAAGGAATACTTAGATGAAAATAATGAGATTTATATAAGAGGAAATTATTGTTTCCTCTTCCTCACCATATTCATGATCTTGGCATTGGCCTTGGCCAGCTCCATGTTCATGGAGTCAGGAACACTGGTGAATTTGATGGTGTCAGGGTGCTGGCGGTACTTCTTCTCATCAAGAGCTGCAGCTGCGGCCTTGGCTTTTTCCACCTCCAGGGAACCAATGGGAATCCAGCCAGTTCCCTTAACCGAGGTCTCATAATCCATTTTATAGTGATACTGGAACGTAAAAGAGTATGCAAATTATCAGTGACTGTGAAAACACCATCCTTCAGCCACAAAAATTAAGTATTTATCAAAATTATGGTGAAGGAACAAATGTTCCTCAAAGGAATATGAAACTTACATCACTAGAATTGTAGTTCATGCTGCGAGCAAGGTCGAGACTCATAGAGCCAGGAAGAAGACAGTAATTATGGTGGTGCTGTTTGTAGCCAGCAAAGGTCTGAACTTTAGAGGCGTGCTTGGCATGAGCCAAACTCATCATGTCCACTGGGGTGTGATACTTCAGCTTGGCCTTGTGGTAGTCCTTCTTGTAGTTCTTGTCACTCTGCAGCTTGGCCACCTCCATGTAGTGAACCAGCAGAGGATCGTCCTGGAGGCTGCGGAAGCCAACGTGGTGGCCTTTGGCCTTCTCGTAAGCCTTTTTGTATTGGACCTAGAATGAATAGCATGTAGCATCTCTAATTATTGATTAAATTCAATTAGTACTGAAAGAATTTTAATGATTATATGATGCAACAAGACATGTTTGGTACAGGGCAAGTTAAAGTGGAGATCGACCATGACTCTGAGGAGTTGCCTCAGTCTTTCAGAAAACTTACATCACTGGCAGCGTGTCTGGCGGCTTTGGCAGCGATCACAGAGATAGCATCGGGCTTTAGGTCATAACCTTTAGCAATCAACTCCTGCCAGGCGTGCTTGTAGTAGTTCTGAAATGACAAGATTACAGATATAAATAACAACAAAAGATATGAACACTTAATAAGTTTGGCATGGACCCACCCCATATTTAAACACACACACTTTCACACCTACAGTATATGTAGGTGTGTACGCCTGTATACTATATCTACTGTATGTAACATCAGATTTAGGAGCAAAGTCATTTAAATGTACCCAAAATTACTGCTATGTGCCATGAGAAAATATTTCAATTACATAATTAAATGTGATCTCTCAGTATTTGTATGCATCACCTTGCTGATGTTGTAGGCATTGCACTTGGCCTGTTGGAACTCGGGGACATCAGGAGGCAGAGAGTACTTCTGATGAATCTCCTCAAGACCTCTCTTGTAGAACCGCTGTAAGGAAAGTCACATGTGCTGTACTCAGATCAAGACTCAAGATAAAAACAATCTTCTCAAAAATGACATTAGAAAAGGAGATCCAAGTTCTCTCTGCAGAATTAACAGTGAGATTGATGACTCACATCACTCCTCTGAAGCTGGTTGACTTTGGCCTGCATCATGATGGGGTGGTCGTCAATTGATGTGAAGGGGATTGTGTCTGGGTGTTGTCTGTATTTTCTCTGTCAGAAACAAGTAAATTAACACATTATGTGACATGTTCTGCCAACCATCAAATATGTAGTTATTAATGTGATGCTGTTGCGCACATACCTCACTGAGGATCTCTCCTGCTTTCTTGGCCTTTTCCACGTCCATGGAGCCAAAGGTCACCCATGGGCTACCTTTAGTGTAGCTGTTGTAGTCAGACTTGTATTCGTTCTGTGATGCAGAAAAAAAAACAAAGAAATTAAAGTGTGTCACAACCAAACTGTCAACCATAAGACCTTGTAAAGTCTGTCTGTACTTACGTCACTCTGGATGACGTTGGCTTTCTTGGCCAGGTCCAGCAGCACACTGTCATAGGGCAGGAAGAAGTTGGTACTGATGCTCCTGTACCCAGCCATGCTGGCAATGGCCTGGGATTTCTTAGCCAAGGTGACTGACAACATATCCAGTGGTGTGTGGTACTTGGTCTTTATCTTTTCATAGTCCTTCTTATATTCACGCTGTGGAGATAGTAAGTAAATAAGTAAAGGTGAAGGGTGACTCATGTCACTATATCACTCACTAAGGTAAGTAAATAAGTTAAGATTTATCTATATAGCACTTCTTGAGGCAAAAGTTTAAAAAGTGCTTCATATTAAAATCATCAAACAAACATGATCATAACAAAGTTACATTTACAAAATAGAAACTATTAATGACGATACAAAACAGAAATAAAATATTAAGGACAAACTCAATTTCACAAAACAGTGAACATCAGTTTAAAAAAGCAAGTGAATATAAATTATTTTGAGAAGTTTTTTTTTAAAGTTTCAATAAAAGATTGTTCAAGAATAAAATAAAAGTACAGGATATATAAGTAATTTAGTTTTATAGCAAGTTAATGACTTACATCACTCTGGATTTTGGCCACGTGAACAGAGTGCAAGATCTTGGGATCGTCATTAATACTGAGGGCTCCAACCATTTGTCCCTTGTTCTTCTCGTACTCCTTTTTATATTTAACCTGCAAATAAAAACAAAAGGTTTTCAATAACTACATTAAGAAACAAGTACTCTGACAAACTGAGTAAGTAACTGAAACACGAAGCAAGACGGCGAGTAAAGTAATACTGAAATCCATACTGACTGATAGTGTAGCATACTTACATCACTGGCGATGTTTGTGTGAGCGCGGGCAGCCAGGATCGAGATGGCATCGCCCCTGACCTCAAACTTTTTCGCTTTAGATTTCTCCCAATCGTACTTATAACAGTTCTGCAGGGAGAAAATCATGCAATTCAGGAAATTTAAAATGTATACCAAATTAAAACTGACAGAATTTAAATTTGTAGAGTATTACTTACATCACTGAGGTTAAAAGCGTTAACTCTGGACTGGATGAAGAAGGGATAGTCTGGGGGCAGACTACACTTGAACTTTGTTTCCTCATACTTTGCCTTGTAGTTCAACTGCAATAAGAACAAAGTGATATAATTGAGTTTTACTTTAACATTATTACATATTGTACAAGTATAGTCATTTGAAAACGGGCAAGTTAAGATAAAGTGCTATTTGATGCTCTGTCACTGGAGGGCAGCAGTGTACTAGCCGTTCTCTATCTGACACATACTTGTTCCTTTCTCTGCCTCCCCAGCCCCTTCACTGATCACAGGGTTTATTCTGGGCCAAATGAATGCTTGTTGCTATTTATACTACAGAGAGATGGCTCTCCAGTTTCCATGGTGCCCACAGAAAGACAGCTGGGCTACGTGGATGATTGGGCACATTTTAAGGTGATCTGCATATCTAGGAGAAATTTGATCTAGACCATTAGCTGATGATTGTAGCAATTCCAGTCAATGCACAGACAATATAAAACCTAATTATGGTCACAGCAACCTTATATGCATCACACTCATGATTTATATTATTTATATATTTACAAAAGAGTGAGTATGAACAAATTCAAATGTAGCAATATTGACAAGTAATCACTTTCCAATGTGAGCTTCTGAGATATACTCAACTTATTTTAATGGTAATGCATTTTGTACCAGTACTAAGAGGAGGTGGTCCATAAATGGTACATACGTCACTTAGCTGTTTGGCGTTGACGGCGGCTTGAACCAGAACTGGCGAATCCACCACTTGTGTAAATTTCACTGTGTCTGGATGTTGCCGGTAAACTTTCTGCAAACCACAAGATATATAAAAAAAAAAAAATTGTGACACAAGTTATATTTAGGTTGTACAGTATAATTATACTGAAAGAGGAGTAATGTGAATCTGTTTTACTCCAAAGTATCTTATTAACCACGACTACTCACATCGTTACACTGTTGAAGCTTCTTGCTTGCTTCATATTCAGGCGTGACTGTTTGAGGGTAGAAGCATCTCGTTTTGATGTCTTCATAGTCAGATTTATATTGGTGCTGCGAGATAAAATACACTTATTGTGAGGAAAGATTTAAGGAAGTATTTAAATGATTCTTACAGAACTGATTTTAATTTAGAAAAATCGAAATGTGAATGCAGGGATTTACCTCGCTCTTCATTTCCTCAACTTTCTGACAGTGAAGCATGTAGAGATCTTCATAGCTGCCGATGTAGTGGCCCTTCACCTCATTGTCATACTTATCTTTGTAATGTGCCTAAAAAAAAAAGGAAATCAAAATGTGTATGTTTTTAAAAAAGAAAACAATAATAGAATTGTTTTTTATGTAATTGGTTTAAGCTTTGCATCTCACTGAGTGTTCTTACGTCAGTGAACTGTTTAAGTACTGAGTCCATCTGAAACTTGGGCGTGTTACAGTAGTTGATGCTGAAACCCCTGGATTTCTCATAGTTGGCCTTATATACTTTCTGCAAAGAATATAAAAAAACAAATGATGAATAGAAACATCACAAATAAATCAATAACAGAAATAAATTAAAACTCAAGTAGATGACACACTCCCTGTCAGTAAGACTTGATTCAATTAAATCCTTTTTGGCATCAACTAACTCACTGTATACAAGACTACACTAATACAACAATCCACCAGTAGCTTTATATTAAACTCTCTCTATATATAACACCCACAACTATGTCAATCATTCAAGCAGTCACCCCATTTTTTTTTTGTGTAAAGTCTAACAAGAGTAATTGTCATTGTTATAATATTACTGCACAACTTCTATGATTTTATTGTTTGTTTTCCCCCAAATATCATCTATCATCTCTAATAAAACCAGCTATGATTGAAAAATTCCTTTCTCCAGAAACACCTACATCACTGAGGATTTTGCCAGCATATCTGAGCTGTCGGAGGAGAGGATTCTCAGTGGCGGGGAGCGTGTTGTAGTCGGACTGTGCCTTTGACTTCTCATATTCCTTCTTGTATTGGACCTAAAGACAAACATGTGGAGATTGGTGTCAGTAAGAAGAGAACAAAGTGTGTTGATCAAATGTATTCACATGGTTGATACACTCACTCATATAACATAACATCGTGGTGGAACAATATGTATGTCTTTATCGTTTCCCAAAATGATGCACGTTTGCATTGTGTGTGGATGTGTGGGTGGCCTCTTCACATAGTTTGTTGTTACTGGAAACTGGTGAAACTGCGCACTGAATTTGTGTAGTGACAGTGAACCAAATGTGGATCTCTCAATCACGCAGTGCAAGCGTGGGCACAAACCAGCGCGTCAGAGTGGATTCACTGTGTTGAGTCACACTCTACTCTGAGACACGAGGTCAACTCCCTGTCGTGTCTTCCACATGAGATAGTGCCCATAAAAATACTCCGATACCTTTGTGCGTGCGTGTTTGTGTGGACTCACCTCACTAGCAGCAACACGAGCCTTTTTGTTTGAGTCGTAAACCGGCGTGTCTGTTTGCATGAAATAAATTTGGTCTTTCGTATCCTCATGATGTTGCGTGTATTTCCTCTGCAAAGAAATGACATTGACGGGTAAGATACAGAAAAATGACAAAATAATACCTTTGTGAAAATCCCGCCCCTTTCCTAGTAGTAAGCTCTTACACTGCTGAGGTTGTCCATCGCCACTCTGGCAGTGGCCACGTCGAAGTAGGGCGTCTCACACCATTGACCCTTCACATTTTTATTGTAATCCTCCTTGTACTTAAGCTGTGGAGAACAAATAAAAATCAACATTAGAAGATGTATTTTGAAGAGGAAAGATCTTGCTGTGATGTGTAGAGGATATATGGATAATGCTAATGTGTAATATATCTTGATATGTTTGATAACACACTTTGGGAATGACTGGAATGCCTGTAATTTAAAGCTATTGTTAGCCTCTCCCTTCCAGCTTAGCGTGGTCAGTAACATCAGGGAGCAGGTGGCCAGTGACTTATGGTCGGTGGATCTCTGAGGTCCCTGTTTCCATGTAGGTGCGCTGTGCAAAGTGCAGGTTTGTGCCTCTAAAATATAATTTTCATGGAGATTTATTTCTCTTCCTGCGTCTGTTTGGCCGTGTGATGACTTGCTCTGAACAAAACCAGCCCCCAACACGGAGCAGATAATGTATATAATGTGTAACAGTGGATTCCTGGTAATTCTACACCATTTCCAAGTGAACTGTGGGGGATCCACACACCTTCAGCCACACAAATACCAGAAGTGTGTTGCCACACCCATTGCACTGTGGCATACTTTACTGTGCTCGCACTATTGTTAACAGAGAATAGGGCTCTGAGGGTGTATGAAAACACTTATACACAGTATTCCTAATTCTTTATACCTTACACTGAATATTGTTTTCAGGAGCATCACGTTAATTGTCGAGCTAATGCATGACTAAATCTAAGGTTAATAAAATTGGTAGATTCATCACTTTATCTACCTGTATCTCCTTGTGTTTCTTATATTTGTTTTACACTTAAACAATGTGTTTGAGAGACAGTCTAAATTGGTTCTGCTTACATCACTGCGCTGCTGGTCCGCTTTCCTGGCCAGCTCCATTTCGGGAGGATCAGGCAAAGAGGTGTACTTGGCCTTGCGCTCATGGTGACCCTTCTTGTAGTGAATCTGTGGGGGCAGACAGCAGGAGTTGAAATTTACTGAGGTGGTTAATTCTTCAACATCAATAGTTGACCTTGGTGTACAGATTGTATCTACATTGACTGGAGACTTCCCTACATCAGCAGAAAAGGTTAAATACATTTGTGTTAAAAAAAGAAGAAGGAGGGGCACAAATGGCCATTTTAATTGCCTGCAGTGTGAATGGGAAAGGCTTCATATGATACATTTGACTCAGCACAAACAAATGGACCCTGAAAAAAAATATATAGAGGGCAGAGGAAATGTGCTCGCCTGTGTGATTGATGCTGAATGGCAATTTGCTAGCAAAGTCAATGTAAGACATGAACTGCCCAGGTGAATTAAATGATAAAACACAGGACTCCAAGAAAGTTGCCTTATGGCTTGAAGCCCCAGCTGACCTCATTTTTATGAAAATAGCATCTTGGTATATGTCATTTTATTTCATATATCAATATAGTATATGGTAATTTCTTGAATAGTAAAAGACTATTTCTTGGAAAATCAATGGAAAAACTGCTTAGCAATAACTTAACTAGACAAGAATGTCTGTGTCCAGCTAGTGAACAGTGTCCTTTAATTCCAATATAGCAATCCTTCTCATTGATAGATCATTGCATCATTGATCTCTATGGCCTAATGCAATCACAAGTATTAAATCGGGAGCTGCCACAATATAAAGTGTAGAATAACTTTACAGCTGACAAAATTCTCACAGTTTGTATTCTCATATTACAAACCTAGAGTCAAATGTTTTTATCTGAAAATAAATAAATGACTTGAATGTGTTTTTATTTATTGCTGTTGAGAATCGGGTGTTGAGGGTAAATTCAACTCACATCACTGAGGACCTCCTGAGCCTTGGCCACCCTGCGCAGCTCTGGGCTGTCGCTGTAAGGATATAACATGGTCTTCTCTTCGTCCCAGGCCTCCGTGTAAAGTTTCTGAACAAGGAGTGAAGTCATGATTTACTCCATGCACATTAAAAAATAAGCAGATACTGATCCAGTTTAATCATACAAACTATTCAAAAATCCTCTTTTTGGACATAAAATTCAGCTATTGCTTACTTTGCTGTAGTTAGCAGCATTCTTCACAGCCAGGACCAGCTCAGGAGCATCAGGAGGCAGCAGGTACCTGTCCTTAGTCTCATCCCACTTCTGTCTGTACAGAACCTGGAAGAGTAAAGCAAAAACACTGGTGTTAAACAGTCACGAGTACATGTTTTTAATGATAATTTGTAAGTTGAGGTTACTCACCTTGCTGATCAGTTCAGACACATGCTTGACGTGGGCGATCTCTCTGGCCTCACCATCATACATGCTTGTCGTCCGAGCCTTATTTCCCTCCATGCGGTATTTAACCTGATGATGATACATGTCATTTCTTTTTTATTCACATCTAGAGCAAGATCAAATCAAATTCAAGGAATTCAGTTTTATTTTATTTTTTATCTTCATCTCTTTTTTATTCCTGTATTTAAGCAAACCTAAATTTGTTCGGCACCTCTGCTCCACATTCATACCATCACACTCAGCCTCATGCCGCCTACAGGATTGTTTCATTAGGCAATTTTTTACAAAAGAGAACCAGAAATCTCCCATTAACCTTTTAACCCTCATCCTTAAATTTTAGACAGCATAATTTGGGGGACAGTTGCACCACAGTCTTCAGTACTACCTCGCTAAGCTGCTCCTGGGCCTTCCTGATGCGGATCAATTCAGGGGTAACAGTGGTGAGGGCAGGAGGCTGACCTCTGGACACGTCATAAGCATGGCGATACTTGTTCTGTAGACAGAGCACAACAGTAAAGATATACACTGCAACCACTTAAATTATTATATATGAAGTAAAAGTAAATCACAAAAATATTGCAATCAAAGGTAGTAATTAGATGTTTTTAAATATTTCATTTCAACAACTATATACTGCTACAGCAGCCAAATTAGGAACTATAGTTAGGTACTGATTTTGACGTTTCTTACGTGGCTGAACTGCTCCAGCATCTTCTGGCTGTGAGCCAGGTATGGAGTCATGAACTTGGAAGTATCCACCTTGACCTTCTTCCTGACTTTCCTGGTGGGCAATCCAGACTTGAGGAGGACAGAGGGAAATACAATTAATTATCCGACAAAAAAAAAGGGTCTGGGTTTCTTAATTACACAAAGCATACTGGCGAGGAAGTAAAACTACATCCACTTACAGGCAGTCATCAAAGACACTGATTATTTCAGGTATATTGTAACTGTGATGCAGGTTGGTTGGTTTAATAACGATCTGATATTGTCAAGAGAAAAACTCTGACCACATTGATATCAATCTGTGTGATTCTGCAGCATTCCTCTTACTCTAATTACTCACCTTCAATAAATGAAGTGATTCAAGTTAAGACTTACGGGGTTATGAATGAAGTGAATAAAATGCATTCTACATGGAAGTCAGCAAGTTAGAATAATGCCATTATTATGTACTAAGATAATGTCAGATGAAGGGTGACTGAAGAACAGACAAAACCAAGACAAAGCAAAAGAGAAGAGATGGAAATACAGTTACACCTACAGTATCTATGAGAGCATTGTGCCGCATGCAACGTCAAGCTGAGCAACATGTGAGGGGTACAGTATCTCATCTCTTGGGCAGCAAAGCCACTATTAACCAAATGCCAGAAGCCATTAATTGCCCAAGAAGCCGACACTTCCTCTTGGAGGTCACATTAAAATGTAAGAATGGCTAATTCATTTGTAATTACTGAAAAGGAGTTTTGTGTTCGTGCAGATTTCTTTTTACTAATTACTAGTGTCATTTTCTAACTTTAAAGGCTTAACACATAAAGACCAAAGACACTATGTCTTCGAAGAAATAACCAGACAGCGGATTATCCATACAGGCATGCAGACAGGGAGGGGGATGCACCATTGTCAAGACAAGAGAGGGCATCCTGCACTGTTTGAACTGTTGTCCCTTGGGAGAAGGTGAATTACCTGAAAGGACTGAGTCTTGTGCTCAGTGACAGTCGTCGATGTAATCTGCTCAACATATTACAAATATAGGAAAAACTCTGGGGTTTCAAAACTTCGAGAACAAGTGATGGGAGAAACAGAACAGTATTTCTATTGGATCGAGGGTGATTTTTCCACAGCTCTGGCGCCCTTTTAATTACTGCCACTGACACTTCCAGTATAACAAGCGGGAAATCACTTTACTCTGCATCACATTAGTAGGTGTTCTCACATGCCCTCAACAGATTCATTCTCCACTCAAATAGTGTCACTGAAAGAAAGGTAAAATCCTCAGAGATAAAGTATTCTGTAATTGTGACTGCAGTTTAATTAAGCCTGTGTTCTGCAGAGGAAAGAGAAGCATTAATATCCTGTGTGATATGTGAGCCTGACCGCTCTAAATCTTTGATCCTCTGACCACGTCTATAAACACCGGCCGCTCACATGACGATAATTCTATTCTTATTTGTCATTTGTTCCTTTTATCAGTTGCTACAGCACACAGCAGTATACAAACTGTTTACTCAGCTTTATAATCTCAATGCCTGTTCAACCACAGCTCTACTGGTTTTAAAGGATTGTTTCACCCAAATTACAAAAAAAAACAACAACATATTTTCTCACTTACCTCTAGTAAAACCTGGCCATGCAGATAGTTTGGGTTTTCAATGCATCTGACTCTGAGTTTTCTGGCTTCACTCCAATACAATGGAAGTGAATGGGATTTAATTTGTGATTTTAACTTGAATTGCAAGAAATAATGTCCTTGTTTCTTAATAGTCCACAGAAGATACTGTCCAAGTTTTTCTTAGGAACTAGCTTCCTCTAAAGAAATAGTCCCATAAAATAACTGTTTACAGTTGTGTCTGTGGATTATTCAGTAACAGTTACACTGTTTCTGGGAAGAGATGCTATTGTTGAACATATTTTAAATGGTTCTCTTTTGAACCACAAATGAAATCCCATTCATGTTTATTGTGCTGAAGTGGATGGAGAAATTTCAGAGATGGATATCCCAAAATCTGGGCATATAACCAAAACGTCTCTGCATGGTTTGATCCCACTTGAAGTAAGTACCACTTGTAATTTGGGTAAAACCATCCATTTATGGGGAAATGTTATTTTCAAGTCAAGCACCTCTAGCTACAGTAACTGACAGTATTCCCACACATAGCATACTGTTCCATGAATAGCACGTCTAACTTGCAGCCTGTCTGAATTACGCATCCCTCTGCTTGGGCCACGAAATATTTACAGTCACATAAGGGTGAACATTATGAGTTAAGTGGCTTTGGAAGCTAACCAATAATCCCTCGAATCTACCAGAAATCTAGGAACAACCAGAGCTGAGCGAAAGAACATCTCAATCATTTTGATCAACATTTGTAAGAGGCTTCGATATCTGAGTCTATCAGACAGGAGAGAACCATAGGTGTAGATGAAACACTATTCTATTACACATCCCTACAAAGCAATTCAAAAACCACCTCTCCCTAACACCCAGCAGGCGGTTTTTCCATGCAACCTCCTCTCCTAAGCACATTTCTAGCTGTGACGTTAACACGCTTGGAGTGTGATTTACAGCAGTGACTCGTCTCACTTGCCTCTCTCTCTCTCTCTCTCTCCTGCTTTCTCTCTCTTTACTTCTCCCTCCGCGCCATCTCTCTGCCAATGTGCCATAGATGTCCACTTCTAAATTTGTCTGAATGCCAGACAGAGAACTCTACACTCCACCCCTTACTGACCTGAGAAGTTAAGTCATTTTTTTTTTTAAAGATACTTAAACACAAAACTACTCAACATATAAGAAATGTGACTGTGTGCGAAAAGATAATGAATCACCAATGGTGACTGGATTGGATTAAAGAGAAAGCCTGAAAATGACTAAACTTACCTAAAATACTCATGATCATAATGATTCATGATGTAGATCTTATCAAATAAAAGTTACTCGTATTACTTTCTAAACTTTTGTGAAGGTATTTTCAACCATATGAATATTTTCATATATTATCTGACCTGAACAGCACTATGTTTCTCCCCATTCTGTAGACTAAATAAGAAGCCGTCTTACTATTTACTCAAAACAATGTCACATTTCTCCACAGTGTAGATGAAAGTGCTAGTGAAATCAGAGTGTATTGAGTTTGTGGCTATCCATTTGTCCCGCCTCCCAAACGATTTACATCTTTGCAGTAAAGATGGTAAATCCATTTGACACGGCCGATATGTTATATGGGAGTTAAATGATAACAGCTGATTGATGGGTATGTTCAGGTAAAACCATGTCACCAAAAACATCATTCAGACTCCCCTATAAGATATCTGCAATATTAAGTAGGAACAAATACAAGGCTATCTTTAATCCTATTTCACCAGGAAATATGGGATTAAGCTGTTAGCCTTCTGCTTTCACTCTTCCATTGGACACTGAGACAGAGACCTTCAACAACACAATAATTACAACACACACAAAATGAAAACATCCTGAGAAATCTTAGGGGGTATGAGGTTTGATCACATAATCTGTAGACAAATATTTCTGGGTGAATGATGAATATCAAATTATATGAAGTGAAATGTGAAGAAGAATTTCAACAGGTCACTCGAGGCAAAAGACAAAATGGTAACTTCCAGACATTGGCACAGCCCCAAATTGTATGTAATCCAATCGTGCACTACCTGTGCTACACAGGAAGGACAACATCATAATTTTAAAAAGTATTGAAGCATTCCAAGGTATATTCATCAATAGGTTGGATATGTTGGGAGATAACTACTGACCTGCTGCAAAAATACATAAACGTGTGTAATGATTACGTCACTAGACTCCATTTATAATGCTGTGGGGCTGTGTACCATAAGGCGAGAGCTCAGGTACAAGTACCTGCACTTTTAAAAAGAACATTGGTAAAAATATTCTCCCTTCAATTTGAAATAGTTTTGATTTATAGTCAGCTGTTAAGGGAAATCCAGGATTTAAAACCCTTTAAAAAGGCGTCTGCCTGAAACAGGATCCACCAGCAGACATGGGTGACCGGGTCCATGAACTGCTGACTGGATCGTCCCTGACTTAACTATTCATAGGGCCTGCCACAGGACCTGCAGAGAACTTCAGTCTGCTGAATCTAATGAAATTATATCGCAGCTTTTAATCACATTTTGGCTGGAAACAACAAAAACTAATTAAGAATAGTAATGAAAGTGTTTTACTATTAATGTCCAAAACTCTGTGAGAAGCTGTCCACTTACCTCCTCCACAATCTCCTCCTCTTCCTCCTCCTCCTCCTCCTCAAATTCCTCATATTCCTCCACAATTGTCGTCATTTTGGGACGGTTTTAGAGGTACTAAAACCTACAGAAAAACACAGATGACAGTTTGAGGCATTCATTTAAACCCTGAATGAACAAAGTTTGGCCTTATAAACTGAAAGGCATATCTAATGAGTAAACGTACAATCCAACAGGGCAGCAAAGTTAACTTAAATGTCAATGTCAAAAATCAGCGGCACTGAATTACAGTTTCAACCTGCATAAACTGGGGCGAGAGACCAAAGGACGACTCCACCAGAGATATTTTGGGATGCTGAAAGCCACCCCCCCCCCACTGAACCCAATTACCTTATTCAAAAAGAGAAAAAATAAACAGCAAACACATGCTATAAAAAATATAACACCAACATATTGATGTTCAACCAATGTGCATGCCATACCAGCAAAAGATTCCTGCAGTATTTCCTGACTGTAAGAAGGCCTCACTTGCCATCCACTAGGGTCTCAAACTGATAGTCCGACTTTGTGATTTCCTGAACAAAGTGATACAAATATGTGAAACACCTCACAAACTGTGCTGTGTTAATCAATAATCACACAGGGAGAAGGGCAGATTAGGAAGGTGAGACACTGAGTGCATTATAACAGGCCTCTGCCTTTGAATGTGTGACAGCCACCCCTCCTCCTTCACTTGCCACAACACAGCTCAAAGAACTGTGCCTCCTGGCTGAAGGTTGGCGACAGCTGCCCAACTGTGCTTCAGCTATTTGACATGTAAGCTAATGCCACAGCCTGATTGGTTGACTCGGTTTAGCAAATGGAGATGCAATGCCTTCTGAGGCTGCAGGTTAAATATAGGATGGCATACTAACTACCTTTTTTTAGCACTTGATTGCCCTCTTTTTGAATTAAAATGTAAATTTCTCTGTAAAACAACAAAAGAAATAGGTGGAGCAGTTGAGGTAGAAGGAGAAAATAGCCATGAAGGTGCCAAGAGGAGAAGACAGAATGGCCACACTGCAGCTGCAATTTCAGAAACATCCAAAGGTAAGTCTGGTCTGATCTTGCTTGAGTCTTGCAGTTCTGAAATGTTTGGTTACTCCTTCAAGGTGCAGCAAAGCCTTCACAGTCCTTATTCCTCAATTAGCTGTCTTCCTGGATCCAGATGGTAGCAGAGAATGGAAATGATGGATGTCCAAGCAGATGGAAAGCCATGCAGGGTGTAGAAAATATGGATATTTGTGCTTTTTCTCAGTTTCTTTGCTTACCAGTAATTTTAAAAGTTTAATGGTCTCCCAAGCCGCCAAAGCCTCCCCAGCTTCCCTCCAGAGAAACGCTGGGCAACAGCACACAGCTGCAGCTTCTACCCAGGTTATCATGTGGTCAACACAGCCAATCACAGGGCAGCGCTCTCAGGTTTCAAAATCTAAATATACCTAAGTGATCCGTTCAGAAAAGAGCACCTGTTGGGGCTAATGCATCAGCGGTGCAGTTATGAGGAAAGCGATGGGGTACGTGCGGTGGGGGTCTCAAGAAAACAAAAGTAAACCCCGACTACAACAGTACCGCCCCGTGTCAGAGGGTAATCTGTTGGCTGTGATGTTCGCAAATGCAACTGTTTTAGTAAAAGGTTTGGAAGCAGCAGGTATGACCACGGCTAAGAATATGAGTCTGAGCTTGGGAGGAGGAGGTTAGCTGAAGGCCTGGCAGGGCTGCGAGTGCCAGAACTGTTGAGGTCATCTGTTAGCTGACCCTGAGCCGGCTAGGTCCTCTCAAGAATCAGGTCAACATCAAATTGAAGACCTGTGAGAAGTCGATATGAACCACATACACAAAACTACTCAACATATTACAATGTGACTGTTTGCGAAAAAAAATAATGAATCACCAATGCCCCTTGGATTAAAGATGAAGCCTGTGAATGACGGAGTCAGCCTGGGGCCTTGACATTTGTTTTGAATAAAGATTGAGGGTATCTGTTACATTTACACCACTGAGGGCAGAATGTACAGTACTGTGCACACATTTATAATAATAATAATAATAATAGCAAATTAACCTTGTTCCCTTGTGTGTTAACAAAACCTTAAAACAATATGACTTCCACTAGCAGGTCAGCTCTAGATGCAATCCTATATATATTCACTTCATGTTATAAAATAGACTAGAGAAGTTCCATTTAACCTCTCAGACAAGCAACTGCTACCCAGGTAAAAAAAGAGCAAATTGTCAAAGTGATAGAGCAGCCTGCGACTCAAATATCACACGATCTGCAAGCATTAAAAAGTATAGGGATTTAAAAATACATCACAAACTATTTCCAGATAACATACAGCATTCAGTTGACGTGGCAGTAGTAGCTGTGATTAAATCAAACAGCAATTTATGACTAAAACTATGAAGCAAAGGGCATCAACTCTGAACATATACATATGGTGACAGAGAACATATGTACGTTTCCTCCCTTTAAATTATGTGCCCCTCTCTCTCTCTGGTATGTCATATCTTTACTCTCACTCTTTGTGCCAGAAGCAGGGTGCTACCCGGGGACCAAGATGGACAGCAGCAGCTGAATGTCTCTCCCTGTCCCTCTGGAAAGTGGTAATGGCCCTCCACTCTGTGATGACTGCTGCTTGGTCCTCATTAGCAACATCACTGCTTTTCTGATCTCATCTAATCTGCAAAACTGAAGAAGTAGTCATGTTTTAAAGGGTGAGTTGACTTAAATGATTTGATATGAGTATGCAAAAAAAACATATTTCCTCCCTTGTGGTGTCCAGTCATGCAGGTAGTTTTTCATGTTGTTTGGTTAATGATAGCAACTTATAAAATTTCGCTCCTGGTATTTCCAGAGTACAACAGCCTTTACCGTTCAGTGTCTGACATTAAGGTTCTAATTTTATACTTTCAAGTTTTGAGTTATCCCCGTTGGATATTTCTGGATCAAACAGCAACATGTTCTTACAACAATGCTCCATTTCCTCTGGATTATCTAGGCCTCAGTGCAACTGTTTTCATTGGAGCTACTTCCTAGTAAAGAAAAAGTCCCTTTGACAACTTTTAATGGCTTGTTATGTGACTTGAGCAACAGAGAGACAGACTCATTCTTTTAAAATGTTCTTCTTTCCTTAATGCTGAAAATGAAATTACGTTTAAATTACCTGTTGTATTGGAGGATATCTCAAAACCTGGGCATATTTACATAGCTAGATACCACTGACTGAACCGACCCTTCAATTAAAAGAAAAAACGTTTTGATGACTTTATGTTAAACTGAATAGGTGGATAGATTTTACAGGCTACAGAATCATTTGGTGAATTGTATTTCAGGTTCAGACAGGGTATCACAGACTTTTAATGATTCTAGCAGTCAAAAGATCAACTTCCCAATGCCAAAGACACCCAGGGAGGGGGCGACACGATGCTTAGTCACTGGAAAAAATGACAGATGACCAGTGAGACCAGAACACAACAGCTGCATGAAAGACAACCACAACATAAACACTGCCAACTGTCAATTTTAGCCCACCGACACCAAAACAATGAATTCTGGTGAGGTAAGAGGTCCTAAATGAAACCAATTCATCAGTCATAGAAATGCCGTTGCAATAACATGATAGGTGGATTTCCAGTAGGACGCACAACAGCGTTGACCTTTTTAGCTCTATAAGAAACAGGTGATGTCTTAGATAGGTCAATGCCGGTCAGCAAGAGCTGGACTCATTGACTGATCGAATGACTATAATTTAAGGTATCATTTCAGGATTTGGACCGATATGCTAAATAGTTTGCAGTATTGCATACACCTTCATTGTTTGAACATAAATTAAAATCTGTACAAACAGTAAACAAACAAAGGGCTCAGCTTTCCAATCACATCTTGGAGGTGGTTATAGAGTCTGACAACATCGCTGACACAGTAACTCAAAATAAACTGCAGACACTCAGGTCTCCAGTCCTGCTCTATGGACCAGTGTTAAATGGATACAAATACTTATTATTGTATACTTAATACTTATTGTATATGTCATGAAAGTATTTGGTTACTGGGCGTTACTTGGGCTGGACTTACCTGCTACAAAACCTGAAATGTTTCATTCAACTGAAAAATAAAAAATTAACATATGAAACAGTTTGACTGAGAGCTATTCACAGATAAGTGTGAAAATAACAACAGCTTCAGTCTGATGATGTTTCAATTTGATAGGAAACATCATCAGACCAAGTTCACTGCTGTGTGAGCTTTAGGGACAGTCAGGGCATACCTGTTCAAAAATCCATATCAATGAATATGGATCAATCTTAAATAGGTGGGAGAAAGAAAAAGGCAAGAACCCAAAGTGTTTGACAAAAAAAAAATCTAGCACAAGGTCCACTTACTGGATATTTTGTGGAGCTTTCAGACACATCTTGTGAACTTTTTCTCATTAGCAGATGGAGTTTGCTCAGTTGTCCTGCAAGAACATCTTCATACAGTAGGACTTTACTAAAATATCAAGTGTTGGTGTTCATTCATTTATATCTCCACCTTTACTGATAAGTTCCATTGGTCAGTCTTTAAGCAATTAGTCAATTTAAGACTGAACCACATCTCTGTGGGCTCGTTAATTCAAGTGCTTTTAGCATTACACACAGTCATTTGATCTGATGTTAATGTAGAACATATTGATTTATGCTTTAATACACAGTGAAACTGACTGCTGCTCCATGATAATAGGCATTTAAAAAAAAAAATCAAGCTATTTAAAAATACGGCCAATATTACGACTGGTAGTTACATTAAAATGAAACATACGTAGGATTATGTTTAAAGCTGTTCATGAATCAGCTCTTACACACAGTAAAAAGTAAAAAAGTGGAAAGTATCAAGCTCTGATGAAAGGTTAATCACAAGACCACAGCATGTGAGATGTGCCAATGTATAATTGTGGTTTTACAGATGATGATACATGATAAAAATTAAGGATAATGGCAGGGCTGTTTGCTGACATTGTAACAAACAACTTCCTTATACCAATGACATTGTACCACGTCGACAGATCCAAGGCGTCGGCCACAAATGAACGGAATTTCCAATTCTAATCACATAGTTTGGCTTTGGTTTGTGTTAGAGCTCATTTGAACTTGATTTTCTTGAAAAACGTGACAGCCCTAGTATGCAGTCCTTACTATTGTGCTGTTTTCCTCTTCTCTTAACCACTCACTGTGTGCTGCTCACAGTTTAGAGCTGGTCTCTTCTTCTCTCTCCCTGAATCCCTCTGCTGTCTTACTCTCTGGCTCTCTCCTCTCTACTCCTGTAGCTGCTCATCATGCTCACTGAAAAGCATGAGGGACCATGAGCTCATGTGACACATTCTGCCCCCTAAAGCACTAAAAAAAGAATAACTTGAAGTTACAAAGATGAAACTCAACACAGTTCATAATTATCCCGAGAGAAAAAAAAAAATCATACAGAAGAAAAGAGCAGTCTTGGGAGTCACCTGAAAGGAATACTCATTCATGACACGATGCAATTCGCCTGAAACAGATAAAAACACTTTATTTTACTGATTATTCATAGGGACTGAAAAGGAGGTGGGTGTTTTGTGATTTTACCCTCCCTTCTGCATGTTTCAGTCACCATCAACCATCATTGCTTGAACATTCTGCTGCAGGCACCACATTAAAAGAGAATACTGGACTGTACACACAGGGGGGCAATAAAAACTGCCACAGCCAGTCCGGCAATACTGCAAGGCCACCATGGGCTAGACTCAAACACAGCTGAAGAATAAGTCCATGTACAGTTCCAAGTCAGACACTTTTCTGACCTCTGTGTTTTTCTGAAAGGAAAACCGTGCAGAAATTTCAATTTAAATAATTTGAGTCTTTTGTTTGTCCAATGTCCTTCTGAAAAGGTCATGTTTTTTTGTTCAGAGTTCAGATGTCTTTTGTAAAATAAATTATCACAGAAGAATGTAATGTCCTGGCAGCGGTCTGCCCATGTCAGCTTCACAGGAAAGAGGACAGGGCCTCGTCCCCATCCTCATTTCAAGCTCATGTCTGGAGGCAGAGAAAACAAGAGAGCAAGGGCGCACTCCTGATCAGAGTCAAAGGTCATCATCTCACGCGCAGCCGTGACATCATCCACTCAAGACCCTGGCACAACCTGGAGGTAAACAAGACATTGGGAGTGTCGTAGAGGAATGGGGATGTGGAAGAGACAGGGACAGGAATGCAGATAGACTCGTTTAAGACAAAAATTCAAGTTTTGTGCAACAGTTTTCCTACATAAAAGCAGCTAATGGTGTGAGCACATACATTGGCTATAGTTTTAAAGTTCAATTAATCAAAAGTGAGTTTTAAATGCAGTTCTCACCCCTCTCCAGTGAGCGCACAGCAGGCCTGGATGTGCCACTGGTGGTCTTTGACAGAGGTAAGCTGGAGGCTCTGGGAGATCTCGGCCACAGACATGCAGCCTTTCACATCCTGCTTGTTGGCAAAGATCAACAGCCCTGCCTTTCTCAAATCCTGGAGGGCAGATAAGAGGCATCAAAAGAGGAGAGGGTGAGATATGTAAATTCTTTCAAAGATATTATAACAATATTAACATTTCACGGAAAATTGCTATGGCTGAACTGACTCAGCATTTAGTGCATTAACTCCAGAGTTAGAGTAAACCAACCATAATTCACCCTCACCCTTATTGTCAAAATGCGTTAATTTAAAAAAAAAAACTTCTCTAAACACTGATGTGTTTAAAGCGCTATATAAATGAAGTTGATAATTGAGGGTTACTCCTATGTTTGAAAACATAAAAAAAAAAAAAAAAATCATTTTCAGAAAATTAATTATTAATTTATAATTAGATAATGTTTTAAAACTGCTTGAGGCTTTGCAAAATGATGCTGTAATGTTTGTAAGTTTCATTATAATGATAATAATAATAATAATAATAATAATAATAATAATAAAAAAATCACAGTTAAAAGCATTTTCCATAAGGTGTTGGTTTTAAATGATTTTGTCTACCCCCTAGACCTCCAACAATTTATATCTATAAAACATGATAAACTGAAGTGTGGCAACGATGCTGTAAACTGTGGACATATCAGTTCATGTAATAAAATATCTTACAAGTATCATTGTCTTACTTCATGTGCTAGCATTCTGTAGAGTTCCTCTTTGGTCACTGAAATCCTTTCTCTGTCTGTGCTGTCGACCACCACGATTACAAACTAGTCAGAGAAGATGGAGAGAAATAATGGACAGTTAATAATAAAAAATCTCAACTCTGTCAGACCCTGGCCTGGACCATAGGTAGAGTGGTGCTGCAGTTACACTACACTGCATTATAATGGGAATTCATACATTTTCTTTTATTTCATAATTACTGTGGCAATTTCTTGTCTGTGATAATTCAAAAAGATCTATACTGTTGGATGCCAAAGGAAGCAGAACAATTCTTTCTGATTTTGAGCCAACATAACCTACTACCTACCTCTGTGTTTGTGTAGTATGTATTCCACGAAGACCTAAGGGACTCCTGGCCTCCAATGTCCCACATCAGGAAGTGGGTGTTGTTGACCACAATCTCCTCCACGTTGCTCCCAATCGTAGGAGAGGTGTGCACCACCTCGTTCATAGAACTATAACATACAAAATTTAAAATAAATAAATAAATAAAAAAACCTTTGAGTTGTTGGTGACACAAGAAAAATCCACATTTATGCCACATTTTATAGATGAATAAAACTGTGAGGATATGTAAGAAGCTTAGTGAAAGAACGACATTTGTATACTTACAACTGGTACAGAATTGTGGTCTTGCCGGCATTGTCCAGGCCAACAATAATAACTTTGTGCTCTGAAAAGCAATAAAGACACTTACAAAGAATTCACAGAGCTAGCAGTGACATCAATATGTGGGCTAAGTGCTGGTGACTGACTGATGTACGAGTCTTATGTAAACTCAGCCAAGTAATCTGTTTACAGGATGTCTTTTGATGTGGAACTGCATTGAGCGATTCACACAACAGCCCTTTTTGTGTTCTTTCAGTTCCAAATTGTGTAGTTTCACACATCTAGCATTGCTGCGACATTGTGGGGCTGTGAACACTGTACTTTCACAGCTACGGATGAGTTAGTGGGTGGTCTTTAGCAAGCTTGTACAATCAGGCTGAACCCAGTAGCAGCTGAGGCGATGGCATTCACAGTTTCTCTCTCTCTCTCTCTTAAATACAAAGAGGCTTTACTTGTGAAAAAGACAAACAAGATGTGACAACTAGGATGAATTGCTCTCTTGCGGTTGATATGCTGAAGTGACAAGTCAATAGTAAGAAGTCCTGTAGTAAGCACAAGGATAGGATAAAGGTAAAGGACACAAGATTGCTCAGCACTTGTGCATCAAAGTGTTGCTTGCTTTTTCTATAAATCATTTGCGACATAATTCCCAGCTTCAAGCATCTCTTCACCACTAGGTTTCAGATCCTGTGATCACCCAGAACACAAATGAAGAACAAAGATTGTTTGGTGTTATTAGTTATGGACAAAGTGGTAATCAAGAGAAACTAGAGCATGAAAGAACAGGATCAAGCCCACATTCTACCTAGACTTTTAAAGTATGGCTTGTCAGAATTATCTCCATGTTTAGTCTACAGAAAAGCCTAGCATCACACAACAAACACACAAAGGCATGCGCACTGGGGATACATTTGGTCTCTTGGTAGGAAGAACTTACAGGGTGATGGCTCTTATACCGACTTTAAAATATTGTCCTAAAACACTTCAGTAGTTTTTGCCAGTTTGAGTTACAATTTCTCAAATTTACCAAAATATACATACATATACACAACTATACATTTACATGCAACTATACAAATACAGTCAAACAATACAGCCATGCAAATCTCTCAGCTGCGGGACTAATAATGAACTATATCATCTTATCTCTTACACTATTTCACTTAGAAATAAACATTAGTTGTTTGCACCAGATCATTAAATTGTTAATGTGAACCATGTGCTCCAGTATCTTATTTGGTTTCAGTCGTTGAGAAGTGGCCCATTGAACTGTCTAATTATTCTAATGTTTGCAAATCCTGGCATAACTCTTTGCAACTGCTTCTGCCAACCAACTCATCCAGATGCACAGAAGACCCCAAGTGCGTTGGTAACAGTAACTGTCAAGAGAGCCTCGTGTGATAATAGCTTCGGCCAGCCACCTCATCACACTGCAGGGAAGTTTAATGGAGGTTTAGCCGGTCAGACAACCACAGGTGTCACCTTGAATATGAATGATGGGATACTTCCTAAGAAATCACAGCATCAGACTGGTGACTGAGACTGACTGGTTCTTAAAAATTTGTATACCAATATTCAGTATACAATCTTAATATGTTGTGACCAAGAACACTTTTTTCCCCCAAAGACTGATATGAAACAGATTCCCAAACGCAGTGAAGAAATGGGCAGCAACTCATTACAGCCTTTAACGGGTTGATATGGTGAAGGTAAATTTAACACAATAAAATAATAAATAAGATGTGCCCCATAATGTTTCTTTGGTGGTAAATAAAAATAAACAAAAAAGAGAGCTGGCCAACAAATATACTTCATTAAATCTAGCTTATCCAGACTACATTATTACATCTTTTTTGTTTGGAAAACACCTTCAAACCCTCACAACCCTGTTACCCTGTAACTGTGACTAAAACCTTAAAAAAGCAAAGGAAGTGAAAGTTGCAAACAGAATTGCACAAGATCAAAATGTGAGCCTTGTGTCTTTGCAACTCTCCCATGTTGAATCAAAACAAAACAGCTGTGAGGCAAGGAGTAAATTATTTCAGCTAAAATGCACTTTTAGCAAGCATAACAGACTGCATGCATAGAGATAACACATAGCTGACTACACTGTCTTTGGTGCCTGGAGATCACAAGTCAGTCCGGTGAAACTGCAAGAAGCTGGGGCAAAAAAAAGTCTTGTTTTGAAAAACAAACAAAAAAAAAAAAAGGTCACGCAGGTGCCAGCTAAGCCGCCTGCAGACATACTATCTAAACACATTAACCGTTGATATATTTAAAAGCAGGTGGCACAGTGGCTGCATGGGTTTCTTCCCACAATCCAGTGTCAGTCTGCAAAAAAATATTTTTTTCTTTTTTATCATTATTCTGCAGCTTTGGTAAAATAAATGTCTGAAAATAACAAATCGCACATCACAATTTCTCAGAGTTAAATGTGGTGTCTTCAAATTGCTTGTTTTGTCTGACCAAAAGTACAAAACCAAAAGACACTCAATTTACTATCAAATAGGACAGCAGCAAATCTTCACATTTGAGAGGGTGGAACCAGCTAATTTGGGGCATTTTTGCCTAAAAAAAAAAAAAAAGACCATTATCTAAATTGACCAACTAACTGATAAATAACTGTAATCCAAAGACATGAAGGTAAGATTCACTTCAAACTCTAAATTCCCCATAATTAAGCACAAACGTGGGTGTCTACGTATGTCTTCCCCACCTCTTGCCCAATATGTGGGATAGACTGGGACAGTCTCTCTCCAGGGCCCCCTTTCATAATGAACAGGATTAAGATTTCAGAAAATGGAAAGGAATTTTAAAATCAAATCTAAGATCATTTAGAAGCCATGAACAAGTCAACACTGTGAACATGTTTGTTACCATTCCCTTTTAACATTAAACTGTATGGAGTCTGTAATGTCTAATCACATGTCCTCTTCACTGTGAATGAACTTCTGTTGTTCCACTGGGTAGAATCAATCAACTGGGGACAGCCATGGTTAAGGCTTCCTTAGACTTGAAAGTGCAGCTGGTGCTAGATAGAGGAGTTACAATAAAAGCCTTACAGACCCCAGGGACAGGAGGGATGGAAGCAAAATGGAGCAGAGCTCAGTGGAGATCTAACAGGGGATGAATCGCCAGACAAAGCTAGCAACAGCAGGAAATGACCACAGTTTTTGCCAATGTTTATGTCAAAAGGCAGTCAAAGGATGTTTGTCAAACATTTTAAAGACATTAAATGTTGTGTATGCCTACACTAACCATTATTGTAATCTTCAATTGAGATAGTAATTTCTTTTTCAATTAATTGTTTGGATTGTAAATTGTAAGCCAATCTCAATTTCCCAGAACCCAATGTGGCTCTTAAAACCTGAATACAATACAATACACTTAACATTGGTATAAAACAGGATACAAGCCAAGGTTGGTTTGTCTGTTGACTTATTAGAAATTATCCACTTTAGTTTTGATGTTAGGTATGTGAACAGCGGATAAACCTTTCTGTCTGGAGTCTCGCTGTGTACGTTAATGTATAGGAGTCACTGCACCATCAGCACTATAAGATCTGGAGTACATGTAATGGACCTACTTTACAGCAATTTTGTTCACAGCTGACTGCCCACAGCATGCGAGTCCCATGTGATCCAGTCTGAGTCATGACGAACTAAAACTCCATAGTGAAATTACAGTTGCCTCGGTGTTAGACAAGCTAAGCCAACTGTGAATGGATGATGGGTTACTTGTATTCTTGACATTACCATGATAAGGTGATGTGATTACCCTGGGAGTATAAAGTCAATGTGACTCACTCTGAAGTAATCCATTGATCCTTATTCAATCAAGCATTCTGCTGATGTGGCTGACTTCAGTGTGCTCTGTTTGTGTGGCCATCTCCAGTCATAATACTGGCCAACCGGGCTGAACACTGGACCATACGTCGGGACTCAAGTTACAGAGGTTTCGCAATGCAATCCTGTTTACCGATTCAAGATCACTAGCTAGGGATCGACTTGGTTTCAACTGACCTGCGCTCCAAACCCCCGAGAGCATAAATAATCTAACACTAAGTTAACGCAGAGACGGTGAACGGAGTTTGTAGAAAACTACATCCTTCACACGTTAAAATGTGAAACAACAACGTAAACACATATAAAAAGGACATAAGTTACAGTGGCAGAAATTATGATAACAAAATAAGACTTGTAAACTGTCATGTGTATAAAGCTGTATCCCAGGCTGGTATGAACGCAGCAGACCTGTATTTCACAGCGGGCCTCCTCTGACCACTGACTCCACTTCGCTCCCATATCTTCGACAGTTTTATGATAAAAGCCACGGCACCATTCTTACCTTGGTGATTAAAAAGCCTCCATAGCTTTGTAAATAGTATTCCCATGGCTGACGATGAGTTTGTTTTGATGCCAGCTTGTAAGAATCCGCTGTAACTTAGCTAGCTAGCGTTGATGATATTTAGTGCTATCAACTTTACCCAGCTAGCTAGCTCGCTAACTACACAGACGAAGAGCTGTCAGAGCATTGAAGTGTAACCGCCATACTTGTATGAAATAATGTTACTGATATCTCTTCCATATGATGTAAGTTCATGTATGACGGTAAATGTATTGCCGAGAACAAAACCGAAACGCTGTCCACTGTGAGTAGCTGATTGGTATCAGCTGGCTGTTGTGAAGTGCGCTGCGCTAGCTAGCTGTCAATCTTGCGCATGCGCGGTTGCACTGTCCTGTTGGAACAAATGATACACCTAAAACTAATGTGGTCTGGTACAACAGAGTACAGCAGTCCAGCAATATATTGTACTGCTTTATGCGGACAGGTGTTTTCTATTAGTTTATCCACCCCATTTATATCGATGAGGGTAAGCTTAATAGCGGAAACCTCTATCTAATGCAAAACCGTTGAAACATCTGTCTAAAACAGTTTCATTAAAAACGGAACATTAGAATCTTCATCTGGGTAAATTTATTGCAAGACCGTTGTATTAGACTGCTAGGTGTACCTTATAAACTGCTAGTATAGTATGTATACTAATACTCCAATGTATTTTGGAAGATATATTACAGTAGAATAGGAATAAAAATGATCACATAGAATAATCATACTGCATATATTTGATAATCAATTAGTAAGTTAAGTAATTTTTTCTGCTAAAATGCATAATATACTCATAATGATAATAATTATTCCATAAGTAGGGTGATTGATTAACAGACCAACAAAAACTTAATCTGCAACTGTTTTGATAATCAACTAATCATTTAAGTATTTTTTTTCCCCCCAGCAAAAATACCAAAAATTCACTGGTTCCAGCTTCTCAAATGAGAATAATTTCTTCACCCTTGAGTTTTGGACTGTTCAGAAAAAATAAGCAATTTGAAGACATCATCCGAGGATCTTTCATTATTTTCTGGTATTAATTGAAACTATTGTATGTATCAAGACCTCATATTTGTTTTGAGTGCTTGCATTGTATTAAAAATATCAAGACATATGAGGTAATAAAGACAAAGAACAGGTGTGTGTATGCTTTTGAACAAAAACAAGCTCTATCCATACAACAGCATAAGGGCAGTTTATTTCATTACAATTGTAAAATGACAGTGCACACAAACTTCTAATCAATGCATCATTCTCTCACAGGCAGTTTTCAAGATCTTTTAAATTGTTGCTTATGCTCCAGAGTTTCGAAACAACAACAATAAAAGCTACTGTAAATGGCAGATTAGACCAGAAGTCTCCTTGTCGATGTTCCTTTTTCCAGAAGCACAATGAGATCTCTGGCCTATGGACAAAAAAAAACTGAACTTGAGATTTTCAACAAATAATAAATTACAAGATACAAGAATATGTCATTAAAAGGTGATGATATATTAATCCTGCATTAGCCGTCAGCTTACAAGTGAATTCATCTGATTTAAAAAAAACTGCAGGGAACTGCTCTACATTTCCATGAACGTCGCATGTAACAGACAATGTAACAAAACAGATCAGTCCTGCCCAAGTGCTTTCAGAAAGTTTATGACTCATTAGTCTTTGGTGAAAATCAAATTGAATAGATGTAAATATGGAAGAAGGGTCTGTTAAATTACTATTTAATGTAAATTTTACTTTATTTTATAAAACCTTTAAAAACAAGATGGAGGAAAGTTTTTTATTTATTTATTTTTATCAGATGGCGGAAGGCATATGCAAGGCCGTGAAAGACAAAATGAATGGAATGTAATTTCACGAACTGAAATGAGCTTTCGTTCAATTATTTGTCTGTATTTACATATGGAAGCCCTCAATAAAATCCAATTCTATCAGTTTTAAATGACGTCCTGCCAAACACAGGGCAGACAACAGTGGCTGATAAATGCATGACATATGAAAAACATGCTGGCGTGACCATTGTAGTGACTCCTGTGCTCATTATATTAATAATTTTTTTTTTCTATAACAACTAAATCATAACATCTTTTAACAATTTAACACGACACTCAGAATCAAATCCCCCATCAGATGGGTGAGAACATAAACGCTACATCTGTCAGCACACTTCCAGGTCTCAATGACCTCTCATTCCTGAGGTTTGGAGCTTTGAAATGTGTTGGTATCTGCATGATGTTTGTGTTTCCGACTTGATATGATTAATGACAAAAATGGCATTAAGAAAGAAACAAAGAGTGCGCACAGGGAGCTACTGTATGGACCCTGAAGAGAAAAACCACAACACCATCCATGTCACTTAAAAGCAAATGTGTAAAACTCTGGATTTGGGAACAGGCTTCCACAAGATTTATTACACTCACATCGAGGACAGTGGCAAACAAACTTGAGAAGCATTAAAGATGCATTATATTCTGCTTCTACCAGCTCCTGGGTGCGTGCAAACATGTTCTGTGCTGATCATCGCCACTGGATGCTCTTGGTGTCCGGCACTGGATCGAGGCATGTAGTGACCTGTAGTCACGGTCCTATCTGCATGCTACAGTAACAGCTGAGGCGGCGGGAAGGGTCCAGAGAGCCTACGTCGCACAACATCACCTGCTAGTGTACTTCACTCTCAAGCCACATCTGGGGACATATTCAGATCAGCTCCAGCTTTAACCTTCCCTTTAAACCTTTAACTGTTCTGGTCTTGTGCTACTGTCATATCCAGTTCCTTCCCTTGTTCACATCAAAGCAAGAGCAGGATTCTTAATTTTTTTAGGTTCAAATGCCCATTTGGCAGGAGCCAAGGCCAAAGGGAATATGAGGTACTACACATCAATACGAGGTTGTTACAGTCCAAATGAGTGTAGTAGTTTCATCATGTTACAGCAAAGCTGTCTCAACTCTTAGGTCCATGGTGGTCGCTTAGAGAAAGACAGGCCTAGACTTTGTTTTGCAGCAGGCCGCAGCTCAAAGCCGGTGCCTGGATTCCTGGCTGTAGCCTCCCGGCGATCCTCGATTACGATGAGGCTTGTAAGAGTCCTGGTAAGGGTCCTGGTAGTCCTCCTCCACCAGAGGCGAGTGGTCCCGGCTGTGCTGTGATCCCGAGGACAGACGGTTGCGATTCTTACGCGCCCGTTCATTATGGTAGTTCTCGTCGGCAGGCATCAGGCTGCGACGTTCAACAGGTGAATGATCTGTTGTTGTGTGGTTGCTATTCCGGTTTCTTTGGGCCTGTGTAAGAGAGGAAATACTGATTCTGTGTGGTGTTTTGTTTTGTTAAACATTTGACACAACAACTAATTCATGTTCCAAATTAACAAAAGGTTTGTAAAATATTGCAAAGGTTCAAATATTACATTGAATATCTATCCATCTCTACTCCTATTAATATAAGAGTCATATTTAATGATAAAAGATGTTCTACGTGAAGGACTTCAAAGTCTAAATTTACTTTTAAACACACCTCAAAGTCGCTCATGACGGCTCAAAACATGGTTGTAAAATAGTTATAAAGTGTTAACAGTTTCCTCATTGCTGTAAATGAGGAAACAAACGAAGATCAAAGATCTGCAGCTTCTGTCGGCTTGAATTTAGTTAATTACAATGGATTCCAGGAGTGTCAGAGACGGAGCTGCAGCTTCGCCCGCTTGGTCACTGCCAATCCATATGCTCAGCATGCACCAAACACTTATGGTTTTGCCAATATTTCCCTAATCCTCTGCTTTGGACGGAGCTTCAGAGCCTCGAGGAGAGTGGCAGAATGATACAGAACTTTTGCATTACTGAATTACTAGTCTTTTATTTAAGTGCACAGAACATCCTGAGCCTTCGGATGGAAAGCAAACATTTTACAGCTACCGTTTGAGACTATAGGAGTGTCTGATGCTCCAAATATCTGAGTATTGCTTTAAGCTGTGGCTAGAAAACCTGCAATAACACATTTATCAAAAGCAAAGCACTACCCTCACAACCTCGTATATAACTGTACTGTGTCTTTTCCTCTGTCCTCCGTTACAAAATGTGATTGAATTTCACAGATAAGCAACATACAAACATAATGATACATTATCAAACTTAAAATTCAGAATACAGCGCAACTTTTCCTTTTTTTTTTTCTTTTTCTGTTTGACATGTTCACCTGAATGGCAGCAGGATATGGGGAGAGAGCGGTGGAGCCCAGATTGCGGCCAAGCAGGGGGTTGAGTGGCGTGCTAAGTGAAGTGTGTGTGGCACGCCAGTAGGCCTCCAGGTACTCTGCCAGATGTTCACACGCATCTTCCAGCTGGTTCTCATCCAGAATAATATCAAACATCTCCTGAGGTTGGAAAGGGAGAGAAGAAAGTGTAGCTGCTGGTGTACGTGAAAAGTTTCACCACAGAATAAAACCTAACTAAGTGGTTGTTGCTCGTCTAGATTTAACGGGGTGTTTGACATTTACTCACAGAAGGACATTGTGCTAGTTTCTCAGCTGCAACAAGCTGCACATTCAAGTGTTTGCTTTGAGACTTCCCTCTTGATTTGATCAGCCGCTGGAGGACCTATGGGAAGGACAGATGCAGTAGAAATATCTCCAATTATGGAATGAACACCAAAGACCTAGTACGCAGTAAACAAGCCTCACTCTTGGCTAGACGAGCCTCTTTATCACCATCTCCACTGCACTGTGAATTACAGCTGCTCTCTAAACATTACAGCTGCTCTCTATGCATGTTTGGGAGAGGAGATTAAGTTTCCAGAAAATCAAACCGGCACAAGTAATAACACGCCTGTCACTGCTCCTATAGGTTCAAACTCCGAGTGTAACAGTCATGCTTTCTGCCTCAGACTTCCCTCTCTCCGTCTGGAAGGCTTCTCTCATATTTCACTTTGAAATGTAAATAGCAGGGGAATAAAGCTAAAACTGTTTCTGAGATTCTGTTTGGCATATTAATTTGTTTGTAATTGCCTGCCTGAGTGCAGTAAGTTACTTTCTATTAATTTTAAATAATGTTAATCCTCAAAAGATAGCAGCTCTTAAGACTATATACAGCATCCTGCTCGGAGAGCAGCAGCCGGGAATTATCTAGCATCTAAGCTTTCAATCTTACCTTAGGTGAGGACACTTTAACATGGACGATAATGGGTGCTAATGAGGTCTTGATGAGCTGAGCTGGATGGTTAATGGTGTCTGCATCCAGCACCACCAGCTGTAGAGACCGGGCCAGCTCAAAGATCCTTTCTATTTCACTCTGCACCTCCGCTACAAGAGGACAACAACATACAGCAGAGCAAGAATGAACACGAAGGAAAATGAGAGCAATTACAAAACATTCACGGCTGAAACGTCTACGAGACGTGCACATCATTGAGTGAGACAGTTCCTGTAGCTTTACCAAGGCTGGAGCGGGTGTTGGATCTCTCAATGATGGCCCTCTTACTGGGGTTGTTTAGTACTGACCTCTTGGCCAACGATATGTCAGCTGTTACCCTTGTGATGGATATCCTGCAACAACAACAAAACGTACATGTCACGCAGAGCGAACCGGCAGCGGGATGATGCACAGCGTCAGGCGCCGCTTACCTCCCATCAAACCTGTGCTTCAGGAAGTCGAACAGCGCCTTCTGCATCATATCCGTCACCTGCGTCCGCGAGCGAGGGGGGAGAAGGTGGAGGAGACGAGATGAAGAGGGAGGAGGAAGGAGAAGAGAAATTAAAGACTGATTAGGCAAAGAGGCCAACATCAGCGTCCTTCCATCCATCAACATCTACTGAATATGTTACAGAGCAGCAAAAAAAGGTAGAAGTGAACTCTTATTATTCATTCTAATGCAATCCAGTCAGGCTGCTGCTGAATGCTCTGTGAATTACACACTTGACCGAGCGGTTTGTCCACGGCGGGCAGTTTCTTCCCTTCTGGCTCTCCGCTGAACGAACGTGGGCCACATTCAATTACGTGATTAGGGGCTACAATGAAAAGTGTCGCAAAGGCCAATGCACAGGTGATGAATTGGGGCAATTAACACAGCGCAGCCTACAGTTCGGCACTGGCTGATGGATATGAGTTGCCACTCTGAGGCCTGGAATTGAAACAGAAAGTCGCTTGCGTTCAGAAAGTCATCCTTAAAGACAGTCAGTCTGGTTTGTTCGAGGTGTTCGACTCAAGGCGATGAGTCCACGGATACATGAATCAAAACAGGCAAAGCGCTGCGTTTAGCTCCGCCAGCTGTCACTCTGATTAGTTGAAATGAGCCTGACAGCGACAGAGGGTTGACAGATGTCCTTTGAGCTGAAACACAGAGTGGTTGTCCCATGAAAAATACTGCTATTAAAATGTGCAATGACTTTGTGGATCAAAAGGTGATTCATTTTACAACCATACAGCAGCAGTGGCTCAAGTAACACGCCATTTCATGCTACTTCATACTTCTAACTTAGAGAGAAATGTACTTTTTAATCTTATTTTACTCTTATAAAATATAATTTGCTGTTATGGATTAAACTACCCAACAGTGTATAAAGTCGCTACTTTACAGCTGCAACATTAAAATGCTGCTTGCATACACACCTGTAATGTCATCTATACAGCAGTGATATAAAACTGTCGAAAATCATTGTGCTGCATAACATTTACTTTAAGTACATTTTGCTGATAAACCTTCTGAACTTTAACTTCAGTAACATTTTAAAGGTCCAATATTTGACACTTTTCTGGTGTTTTATTTGAAGCATTGATATCCATAAGAAAATAGTGATATACAGGCTGTGTGCATTTCTCTGTGGACTGAGCGCGTTGATACTTTCACAGTATTAATATAGAACCTAGACCTGCTTTATAATAAAAAAAACAAACAAACATGGAAATCTTACTTTACACAATATGAGACCTGTACCGCCCTTCACACACAATGCACACAACTCCTCTTCACTCCCCCCGTAAATTAATAAAGGTAACTACACCCTTACTCGTGGCGCTGCTCACACCGTCGCTCATGAGCTTTATTATTTGTAGGATTAAACTGCCTTCCGGCGGTGAGGCGAACAATAAACGAAACGCCATTTAGTAACTCATCTCGTTCTAAAACCTTCGGCGCAGCACCCATTATTCTCTGCTTCTAATTTCAAACCATGCTCCACTTTTTTTTCCCAGACTGACGCAGTTTACCCAGAAGGTTGTTACCACGGCAACACCCGAATGGGAGGCATGGACTGTGATTCCATGACAACTGACTCTGGGCTCCCACCTCCCACCACCACCTCCTTGGCCTCCTTTATTGTTTGTCCTGTGGTTCCAATAGGTACTGATAATCAATTACAACTTTCAGTTTTAATGTTTTATCTGTGGGAGGTAGCGACACAAGCTCATAACAGCTGCACTGTCACCAAGAGAAGATATGTATTATAATTATTGTTTATTGTTTATTTAGCAGGGACAATGAACATTACATTTGCTGCACCAGATGCAGCTTAATAGTTCATCTTTTCTCTGTCGTCCCTGGGTGGAGGTGCCCAGCAATGCACGGGCTGGAGAAGTGAAATTATGTCATGCACGGACTATCCTGGTTATTTCAGCTAAATGACATGTTTACATTTCAAAGTTTATACCATTAAACTGTAAGGTCAGTCTTCTGTCCTATCAATGGAAAGGCAGCAAGATTTGCTGTTTTGGCTGTGAAGCAGAGGCTGAGTAAATGCCTTGAGGAACAGTAGCATGTCCTACCTCATAACCTTTCAGGGAGGGTCCCACCAGGACAACCGGCCTCATGGAGGGAACCACGTCATACGGAGGGATGAACTCAGCCTGGGGGGTGGGGTTGGGGGGTGGGGGTAGAACACAACTACAGTCAAGCTTTGATTTTATTAGCAAGTGTCTCCTAAAGAGTCCAAGTCACCAAGTGTTCTTCTACTCAACTTCAACTTCTACTTGAGTGATGCTTTAAATGAATTTATGCTCCATGACAATTTTATATAAATAAATGTACATCTTTGTAATAACCTGTAGAAGCACCCACCAACCCATTTAGCCCAGTTAAAGGATGTGATGTGACACCTAGAAAAAGCTAGAAAAAATTTAATTTGCACTAAGAGGGAATATAAAGTTTTATTTGATATGTCAACCTAATAATCAGAGTTTATTAGGTTTATTAAGAGTTTATATTTTTATAAAAAACAAAAAAACAACTACAAAACACAGAAGTGTCTGCTTTTCACAGCAGAGTTTCCAAACAATAAAATTAAATTTGTGTCACATTTAAATTTTTTGTTCACTGTTTTCAGTGTCAGAGTTACGATTAAAAAAATGGAGCTTTCAAATAACAAAAGCTCATTCAAATAATTCTGATAAATCAGGTAAGTGCAGATGACCACATCCGTTACATGTATCATATGACAGTCTGCAGTATCCATATAATGTATAAGTCTTTTTCAAAAAGTCATAATTTACCTTTATAAAGAAAGTGATCCTTCCAGAGGTAAAGGTTAAGTTTCAAGTGTTAATAATTAAATTTTATCCCTCTGATAATTTACCTGCTTTATATGGCTTTAACTACTAGGATTATTAGTAGGATATACAGCAGGAACAAAACATTAATAGTAATGTAAGTAATTCATTGTACTCACCACTTTCTGTTTCTGCTTTCCTGAAAAAGAAAGGAAGGATCAACTGAGTGCATACTGGACTGGGACTATATGTGAAATTATATTAGACTATAAAGCGTCACAACATCACAGGAGGGAAATAAATACCCCTCACACATACAGAGCATCTAACGAGACAAACAACTCCCTCTGTGAATCTGACGACAGCGTTTCCTCTCAGACCTAAACAGACTTGTGTCTTTGGGACGAACCTGCAGAGTTGGGGTTTGGTTTGAATGTGCCCGACACCATTTCTCCCAGACTGGAGGAGGAATTCCCACTGGATTTACTGCTAGAGGGAAAACAGAGAACAGAAACAGAAGAGTGTTTAGGTAAAATCCAGCCAGACGTCTTCAGTCGAACACCACCAACCTCCGGAGAACACGTGACCACAGAGTGAACCTGCAGTGTTTATTCTTCTTGGACGTAACTAACTGGTACAAGTGTGACCATGTTTTTAAGTTACTTTGAAGAGTGCTGAGGTAGCTTTGAACTAAAAGAGATTAAAATGAACAAATACATAAGAAATAACTGAAATAAAAACATTAGGTTTGAATAACCAGACACATCGACTGACTCGGGGTCATGTTCACTGCGCTGTAGGGAAGTCATCAACTAAAAAACATCCCTCTATCTATTATTAAGATGAAGCTTTTTGTAACAGAAAAACAAAAAGAAGAACAAAATGATTCGAGGTAAGTAGTTTTCGTTTTTTTTCTTTCTCCATTGAAAGTGAGGAAAGTCAGCAGTCAGCATCTCTAATCACCTTGGTGGATAAAACACATCACCCCATCTGATGGAAAATTCTACGGTGGCCACGATCCAGGAACACCTCTGAGAGGCTGGACCACACAACTCAACTTGGCTTTCATCCACCTGACTTCCTCCCTATCTGCTGGCTCAACTGCCAGGCTCTAGTGGCTCTCTCTCCCCTCAGCTCAGCCCCCCCACAACCCTCCAGTCCAACTCTCTTTATCCCTTTTGATCCATGTGTCTACTCCACACCGCCTGCACTCTCACATCTCCCTTCCTCCTCCCCCTGCTCACCCATGGAAGCGTCCTCTCTTCTGCTCCTGCTGGAGTCTGATATTTTCCAGCTTCAGAGGGCTCGGGATGAAGCCGATGTCGCAGCCTTCCTTCACCAGGCGGCCGATCCACCAGTCGTTGTTGTACTTCTGTAAAAACGAAAAAATAAAATCAGAGAAAAATCATCAGCATGTGAAATTAGTCTGCTGGATGGACAGTAATAACTGATGATGGAGAGATCCAAGATTACTTTTCAAAATTCTCATGGGAAATGCTCATTCATTCCTTCATTTCCACTTGCTGCTGCAAAATCTAAAAATCCTGACCCCAAAAAAGAAACTGCCCTATTAGTCTCAATCACAAGCAGAATCAAAGGGGAGAGCCCGGTCCCAGCGAGCTGAGACACCATAATCTAATGACAATATCAAAGAGAAATTTAAAGCTCTTTCCTAAACAGCGGTGAGTGAGGGCTCGGTTCCCAAAAAAAGTTTGGCAGTCATGACAGTGTGCTGCTAAAATCTTCACTTCCAAGAAAAGACAGTTGGATTCCAGTCAAGGCTAAAATTCACTATAGAAACAAAAGATGTTTAGCATCACGCAGCGCCATCATGGACCCAAACCATACGGCCAGAGTCATAAAGACATATGTATCATTCAGGAAGAACAAGGAGTCCTGCAGCAGATGGTCTGGCCCTCACAAAAGCCCTGGTCTCAACATCATGGAGTCAGTCTGGGATCACATGAAGAGACAGGAGACACTGATACAGACTAAACTGTGGCAAGTTCTCCAAGACGCTCACAACAACCTGCCTGCCAAAATACTGTGAAAAACAAGTGCACCCACGAGAACTGATGCTGTTTTAAATGTAAAAAGCGATCACACCAAATGTTGATTAGATTTTTTCTGTTTACTGCACAAAACAAAAAGAGTCAAATAACACTGCTGCATGACCTCAAAGCAGAGCGCACAAGACCCTGAAGTGCTTCAAGATAATAGAGATTTATACATCGACAACTGCAAACACAAATGGGCAAACTCCCCCTTCTGATGAAGTCCATCTGATTTGAAAGGTCCAGAACTGTTATTAAATGGACGTCGGGTGTGGGACTGTGTTTTTATGAGTTTGGCTGCAGTTTCTCTCACTGTCAGGTTCGTATAACTAGTGCCTTAACTGCATATGGGTTGTTGCCATGGTTACCTGCAGTTTAATACATCTTGACGGTTGATTTAGAACGACATTTAAGCTGTTGGCTGGAACTAAAGTATATTATATTAATGGACAGCTGCCAGCCAATCAGAACATAGCATTTTCTTTGGTAGTGAAACAACAGTCTGCTCGCACGGTCCAATCCCATAGAAAAAGTCTATTAGATACACAGTAGAATACAGAACCACGAACAGAACAAACACAGATCTGCCCGTGTGATTTCTAAACCGAATGGAGTGCACTAAATTAAATCCTCCACACAGTGCCACAGGTTTAACGTTACTGGATAGTGACTGAATTGTACCTCTTTGATGTGGAGGAAGTCCTTGGCATCAAAGGAGACGGCTGTGCCAGCCACAGGAACATCCTCATCCAACGCTCCACAGTAGCTGACATTGGTCCTCACAGCAAAAGCCACCGCTTTAGTCTGTAAGACAGACGGGAGGAAAAAGTCATCAGAGCAACAAGGCAGCAACGTACAGTGAGTATTTAAAAAGGGATAGGTGATGTGGATTAAATCCTCTATCACATAATATCAAACTTTATATTATGATACTGATATAATATATTGTTTTGTGGAAATTCAATTATGAAAAAGTTTATAACATGAGCAGAAGCAGCAGTGTGTACACAGAGACACGGAGACACGGAGACACAGCTAGACAGTGAGTTTTCCCCTCAGCAGAGAGTTACTGCAGCACCAATGCGCTCGTCAACGCTTCAGCATCACACATGCGAGCGAGCCCGGAGTGAGGGGTGGGTGGTGCTACAGAGACGCTATGTCAGACCTCCTGACGAAGGTGGCCGCCAGACATCAGCAGCGGTGATCACACACAGCAGCGCCCGCAGAGGATCTCACTCCAAGGCCAAGAAGCCCAGATAATCTACAACGATGGCTCCTTCAAACACACTCTATCAGGCCTTTATTTTCCTTATTCTTCTTCTTGTTTTTATCTTTTGTACTATGAACTATGTGGCTTTAATACATTGAACTAAATCATCAAGATGATGATGGGACTTTTACCTGCATGTATCACTCCGCTTTTTACAGGCGTTCTATTAACTGTTAATTAGCGGCTGTTTTACATCTTAGATAAGAACAAACTTTGCAAAGACGAATATATTTCCAGAAATAACATTTGAATCAAATTATGTGTGGTCGTTAGAGGAGGATGACGGGAAGGAAAGAAGCCTGGATACTTCAGCGTACACCCCCAGGTACGCTCATATGACATCGTCAGGGAAAATGTTTATGTGTTGCTTACTATTTGTGCTTCAGTACATCACTCCCTCTCATGTGATGTTGCTGAGGTCAAGGGTTTTGCAGTACTGTATGTAAAGTGATGATTTTTTTCCACCAGCTGCTGAACTCAATCGATTTTTTTCCCATCACTCTGTTTAAGTTTAGAAGAGAATGGGTGTGAGGATGTGATGGGATCAGGGTAAATGTTTACACTTTGACAACCTTTAGTCAGACCAGTAGCACAGTGCAGCCAGTGAAACTGAATAATGTGTCTTTGCTTGTGAGGCGAGATCACGTGCGTTCAAGTATGTGTGATATACAGTACAGTACGTAGCTTTATTGTCCTGCAGATAGCTCCCAGTGAAACTGACCTTTGCCCTCTCGAGCTGAATAGTGGCCTGCTGCTCCTTCTCCTGCCGGCCGCCCTCCTTCTCCTCCTCCAGGGACACATCCGAGTCAGATGGTCGGCTTGTGTAGGAATCAGCTGAGCCCTGGAGTGCAACAATACACAGAAGATGGAAATTATATTCTACCAGGAGAGAAATTACCAGTACTGGTGAAACCGATGCAGGGTGACAACTTTCTTAAAGTGACACAGATTAAACTTGACATCCAAGAGGCATAATAATAATAAACATCCGTAAAGTGCAATTTTGATATTCCCTACATTTAAATGCAAAAAAGTGCAAATAGATTCAGGACATAATAAGAGCCTGTTTCTTAAAACCAAAGAGATGAAGCAAATGAATGAGTGGGAGATTACAGACACCCAGGTGTGTGTGTGTGTATGTGTGTGTGTGTGTGTGTGTGTGTGTGTGTGTGTGTGTGTGTGTGTGTGTGTGTGCTGCTGTGTCACATGACTACTTGTATTCTTCTCCACACAGGATCAAAGGGTAAGAGATTAAAGATGAAGAACCGGCTGGGAGGGAAGGTTCAGAAGGAAGGTGGTTTTATTTGTGGCTGTGGCTCCGGCGGCAGAGCGGGTCTTCTACTAACCGGAAGGTCGGTGGTTCGATCCCCAGCTCAACGAGCCAAAGTGTCAAAGTGTCCTTGGGCAAAATAATGAACCTGAAATTGCTCCCGATGTGTTATCAGTTTATCTGTGTGTGCTATTAAAGTGCTGTGTGAATGTGGCCTGTAGTGTAAAGAAAAGTGCAGTCCACTTTGTTTATTTGTAGAAATAAAATTAGAAACACAAAAGGGCAGAGTTTTGTTTTTTCATTTTTATTTAATATTGAGTAAATATGAATTTGAATGATGCAGAGGGTTTACTCAGAAAAACTCCACTAAACCTAGGATGAGGGAAGTGCATTGCTACACTGACCTCTACGGGTTGAAAGTCTGTTGCACCCCATCACAGCAAAAGAAAATCAAACAGCACGTTTTATTGTAAAATGATCTAATGCAAATTTCTAATGCTGTAATCATCTTCTCTTCATCTCGTCCAGGGTGGTGCACTGACCGAGACGTGTAAGGAATGGCTGGAAGTTTTTGGGGAATATGCTGAATAAGAAGACGGATAAATATGAAGCGTGAGCCAGACATTTCAGCTGAAGAGATATTGATGAGAAGGTTTGGTTAAAGATATATGACGTGTTAATTAGGTAGAGGTGCTGGTAGGCAGAGCTGCGCTAGCTGTTTCGCCTAAGCTAGCTATCGTTAGCTTTGAATTTAGCATATAGACATGAGAGTGACTCACTCAAGTAAATGTATTCAAAAAATATCAAACCTTTCAAACTATTTTTTTTCTTGTCTTATCTGTTTGCTGTATTTGGCTGTATGTGCTGTATTATAGACTCCTGGGAAATCAGAAATCACATCAATGGAAGCTGAAGAGGATCCTATAAACAACACAAGTTGGCTGTGATTAGATATACTACAGCTGTAGCTCTCGCTTCTTTAAATAACACTTGATAAAGCGGAGTGAAACGAGGACCTTGATTTATAACAGAAACAGACGGGTGGTGACTAACCATAAAGTGTCGTTGGGAGGATGAACACTTACTCTTCCAAACAATATTCCCTCATTTGGTGTTGGTGGATATGGAGATGCTGGTGCTGTTTACTAGTCATTTCAAAATTCCCACGGGTGCTCAGCTGGGTTGAGGTCAGTACCTCAGTTCTATTCCTTTTGGAGAGTTTGATTTGTGAGGATGTTTTTCTGGCCAGTCCTTAAAATGACTTGATTATACTGTATCTGTACAGTGTGTATGTGTATGTGTACCGCTGGGACTCAGTGGGTGTCTTGACCCCCCCCCCCCCTTCACCACAGTGCCTCAGGCTGGAGACCAGTCTCATACCATCACTATCAGTTGAGTCATCTTCTTCCTAACTCACTCACTCCCTCACCCCTCACATCCTTATTGGCTACAAGTCAGTGGCTGCTGGGTTAGAGGGGCAGTAAAACCGCCCACCCACTTATTCAACGCAGAGCGAGAGAGAGAGAGAGAGAGAGAGAGAGAGAGAGAGAGAGAGAGAGAGAGAGAGAGAGAGAGAGAGAGAACCAGAAAGGCAGCAGGATTATGACCGACTAGCTGAGGAAAATGTGCAAACATAAACAGAAGTAACAGCGGATGCACAGAGACACTGCTGGAGAGCGAGGTTCCCCTCAGCAGAGGGAGTGTTATTACAGCACCAATGCGCTCATCAACCTCCAGCATCACACGCAGGGAGCTGCCCACCCTGCAGTGAGGGGTGGGCGCTGCTGAGGAGACGCTATTTCAGACCTGCTGGCGGAGACATCAGCGGTGATGATCACACGTCATCCACAGCATGCAGCAGGGGCAGATCTCAATCCAAGGCCACCATGCTTTAAAGATGTACAAAGATGGCTCCTTTCATACTGTCCTTTCTACAGACTTTTATATTCTACCATAAATCTTTTCATTATCCTGTATCGTTAATCTCTTTTATCTACAGGGCTGTGACACTGAACTCGATAAGATGATTAATTTGGCTGCGTCTCGTCTCTTTTATGGTAGAGATATTTTTATTCTGTTCTGTTATCATTTTTAAATTGATTTAATTTGATCCTTTCTCTTATAAAACAACATGCCCATGAAACTTATCTAAACACACACAAAACCAAGAAAAATATGAAAGGAAGAAAAGTCTGATTCAATCCAACATGGACATGAACATACAAAGACAAAAATTAAAATAAACAATATAAAAGAAACTATAGCTCACGCTGCCAGCACTCCTTTTAAAAATCTTAAATCTGTGTAGAAGATCATCACATTATCAATATTATAATACAAAATACCAGCTGGGGTTTTGGTAATATTGTGATTGAGCTTAAATGATGTATTTTCCTGATGGTAAAGGCTGCATCACTGTGACGTATCTGATCCTGCTGTTAGTGCTGTTACTTTAAATAAAGTATTCCTGCTTCTGTTTAAGCTACACCGCTGCAAGTATCAAAAGTATTTGTAATGTTATTACAGCAACTTCAATGACTTTAACTTCTTTTAGTGAGCGCCTGAACTAGTATGAATATACTAGTATAGATACTAGATACCTAACTTTTAAAAATGGCAGCTTACTCTATATGTAGATGTCACCCCCAAAATATTGTATTGATATATATTGATATTTGGGTATTTGGAGAAACTACTATCAAATTGGATTTTGCCAACATCCTCCAAACACAGCTGCAAGGTGACTGAGTCAGCATGATGTTACCTGCTCCTGAGTGTGAGAGCGGAGACTCTACACACCTGAGCAGGGCCCTGTGAGTGGATCCAAGCCTAATGGAGCTGTACTATAGATCCATCAATCATCAAAAGAGGGATAAATCTACAGTGCGTACTACCACCATTTTAAAACAGTGCTACAGACAGCAAAGACGCATGTGTAACTGTGCTGTCTTGGCTCTGAGGACGTCACCTTTGGCTGACCATTACTGTAGCTGTTTGTGTTCCCATGTGGGATATCTGGCTTCAGGTCCAATTTGTTACAACTGCACCGTGTAATAACAGCTCTGTGTGTTCGAGCACTGTGGAAAAAAAAACAGTATATAATGGGGGTGGTGTTGCTGCAAACATTTGTGACGTTTTTTTTTTTCCTTTAACACATCACAGTAATGTCCAGTTTAAAAAAAATGGCAGTGCTGCTGCGGCACCGTTCCCCCCTGAGGCAGAAACAGCTGCTGCCTTTCAGTATAACTCGACAGGTTGTATTTTAAACATGGGAAGTCGAGTATGATATGACTATGAATGATATGTTTTCTACCATTTCAGCATCACAATTATAGGAACAAGAAGAGCAGATAAAAAGTAGTCTGGCCGTCACCATCTTAAAAAACCTCAGTTATACCACAACTTGTGACCTCAGAACGATCTGAAACTTTAGGCTGGTGTAATTTGTCATCACTGTGTACAGCTGCAACAATTTGTCAATTAATCAATCAATAATCAACTGAAAAAATTAATCACCAATTATTTCGATAAATCATTTAAATCAATTCCAAATACCTGATGTTCCAGGTTGTAAAAGGTGAGGATTGACTTTTGGTCTTATATGACAGGATCCTGGATAGTTTGTAAAATGTCACCTTTGCTCTGGTACATTTAACGGTGTCCTGGTGTTTTATGGACTAATTAATTGATTATTAAAAAAAGGTAATTGGAGTAGTTGATAATAAAGATGATTGTTAGTTGCAGCTCTATTACTGAGTCCTCTGCTTTACTTTGTGTTGGTTGCAGACCAGCACTGTGTAAACACTGTTTTAAACTGATGAATTCAGTGGCACAGAGCCAAGAGTAAAAGTTTGCTGAAGTTTGACTCCAGCTTCTCTGACTTCAGTGAGAGGAGCCAATGGCTGACGGCTACTGCTTGTGCTGCAATTCAGGATGGAAGATAAATAATTAAGGTGCGTTTCTGAATGTGTACTCATAATTGTACAGCCTCATATCGAACCCCCACAAAAAAACTTTTCAGGTGAACTGAGCTGACTGTTCTTATAGCAAATACTGAAAACATATGTCATGATGTTATTATATAATTGATGGACTTGAACTCACATCACGGAAGCATTTTTCACTACTTCACTCTCTCTTTCGAGTCCCATTAGCTGTTATTCTATCTCTGTGATGGAGTGAGATGTTGCCGCTGTATGACACAAAATCCGTGCTTCGTGCTGCACTACAGCTGAGTAATCACTACATTAGCATAAACACTGGACGCCTGCCCCATTGGCAAGGACCAGCTAGCTCAGTGCACAGGCTCTCTGGGGTCCACGAGCTAATTACTGCTCATCATGGCTTTCTAGTACAGGTACGGGGAATGTACTGCAGTGTGAATTGTGGCCTGCAGGCTGCCGCACACATCAGCCTCTCAGGGGTCAGGAGCCAGTTATTCCCCTTGTCACCAGCATTAAATGAGATGAAGGAGTGAATGATGAGAGTAAGCATGGCTGCTGCTGCTGCTGCAACCGTTGCCACCACTGACATCAATAGCCTTTATGATTCATTGGCCCCACGGTGTATGTAACCCACCTGCCTACAGTCATTTGTTACCCTATTTGTTTTCCGGTCCGTCTGCCTTTATCAGTCATTCAGGCCAAACATGTCTCCGTGTGTGAATCTCTCTCACTTTGTATTTATAGAGACAATAAAGCACTATAAAGATAAAGGCACTACAGAAATGCAGTTAATGCAGTCTGTTGCAAGTCAGTCCACATCAAACCAATATTTATTGGCTTCAACAGGCAACTACTGCATGCAACAATCAGTGCATGAATATTACATAACCTGCAAACATGACTCTCATATTGAACCATGTAGCATGACGTAACCGTGGTGCACAGTACGGTGCAACAGCCGTGACCTGTTCTGTGACAGAACATGTGAATGTGTTCATTACTTTTAATGACTACTTTCATGGCAGACAATCAAAGCAGCTGATCCCTCACTGGGTGACACAGTGACTGTAAACAAATAAACAACTAAATTACTGCACAGCACAAGTGTATTCTTCACAAGAAATATGAATTAAAATATATATTTTTAGCATATTAAGAAAAAAAAAAGTGTCTTCAAACTTTTCCTTTTTAAAATAATTTGTCTTCCTTCAATAGCAAGAAACACATTAAATACCTTAATTTCCAGATTAGCAGGAAAAAGCATTCAGTGGTTTGATTTCTTTACAGTCACATCATGGCAGGACATGTTTATCAGAGACGGTGCTGTGGTGTTTTCCAGGTTTATAGAGAAGAAGTGTAATTATATACAAGTGAATTGTAGATGCAAGGCTATCAGAGAGCAGCAAGTAAAAGACTTCAAACAACAGTGTTTCTATTTGAGGTATTAACTTGATTGTTTAGCAGCAGGTTTTTCCTGCTAGACAGCAATCCCAGAAGTATTTTTATTTTCCTTTAACAGATTCTAAATTTCATCTCAATCATTTCAGGATACACACTTCTAAACACATGCTCTCTATGCACAAACAGCTTGTGGGAATACTCTGTCCCTCCAGTTATCTATCCCACAGCGTACGCATACAAATAGTCAAATGTACCCTCCGCGTTCTTGACCCCCACGCATCAGAACACAATAATGTCATGTTGACAGTAAGGCAGGTGATGTGGTGTCTTCTTTGTGTTCCAGCACAGAGCTCAGGATATCATGTTACTGTGTGTGCTGCAAATACGTTCCTGTGTGAACACTCTGGTCTCACAACACAACAACTTAATATTCCTCTTTTCTTTCAGCCATGTTTCTTATAGGATAAAATGTGGGGGGGGGGGGGGGGGGACAGAAATGAGGATAGGAATTGGAATAATTTGAGAGTAAGGCAGACGTCAGATCAGGGTCAAAGAGTAGGATCATAAAGGATTTATCTATAAAATTTGAACGCACACATAAGAGCAGATAAACTGTCTAGAAGTGTTTGAGGATTTTAGGACGTATTCCGACTGAATCATTTCTAATTAATGATGACAAAACCTAAAATAAACCTGATCATCCACGAGACTTCAGTATTTCCGGGCGAAGTTTCAACACACGCGATAGTTTAGAATTAAAATATAGGCACTTTATGTAAAGTCTCATATCTGGTTGTAAAATTCTACTTCCTGATGGTCAAATCCAGCACTTTACAGAAACATGATCTCGGCTGGCGAGAGCACATCTCCGTCTCCCTTCGTCCAAGTGGCCGCTGTGGCTGCAGCATGTCACCACTACAGGCTGTTGAAGCGTGAAGATCATGGAGCCGCTCCATCTCCGACTACACCCGTGCGCTTGGATCTGAACCGTCAAGCCACATTTGTAAAGTAAAGCAGATATCAGACACACAGCGGTGCTGAGTCGTCGACCGTCTTCTCCAAATTCTTTTGTTTCAGTCAGATGGAGAATTTGTTATTTCCGACATGTCAGAGCTTCAGGAGCTGAGAAAAAAACGGCTGCTGAAAAGGTTGTTGAGTGGATTCAGCGTTGATTTGAGACGTTTCAGACACAAAGTCACACATTTTATCAGTATATGAAGTATTACACCATCTAAAAGTCCTTGAAGTATTATTTCCTAATGTTTTTAAACATCTGGTAATAAAGGTAAAGGTAATTGTTTGTTTTGAGAATTTCTCTTTGCACTAGTACTCAAACAATTATGGGCGAGAATCAATCTTTAAAATACTGCCTGAATCATGTGTGTAGTATCAAAAACTGTCAAGTAACAAACGTTCATTTGTGTTTGGAAACAACTGAATGATTTTAACCTTGTGCCAAAAAAATAAAAAAATAAATAATAATATTTTATATAATACAATAAATCACATTAATGGTTATCTGTGTATGTGGTTGATCATCGTTAAAGTCAGTGACAGAGCAACATAAATCCTGTTTATCTGCGAGCCTCTGATTCAAACGTGGAGACGCTCTGAGCTGTTAAACCGGTGCGTCTCCAGCTCGTCAGGTTGGGTGGATGCTGCTCTCCATTTTGCCGGACAGCCAGCTGGTGGAGGTTTGGAGTCCTGCAGACTCAGCCAAATGGGGTGAAAAACTGGGCCTCAGCACAAATGTTTATCTAACAGACGACGGCACAGTCTGTTGCCCCTATGGATGCTGCCACGCACTCCGCTCAACACAGCCCATTACGAGCATCCGTCCACAGAGGACGGGGAGGTGCGGCGCAGGCGGACATGCTCCGTTAGAAATGAAGCTTCATTCATCTCATCTGAATATTTCATAAGTGCTAAAGATGTGAGCTTTTGTGAGCAATGGATCCAGAAATAGCCGAGAGAATCTTCCTGAGGGATTGTGATCATAAACACTTCTCACAAAAATATCAATCATGCAAGTTAAAAAAAAAAAAATCTAAATTTTGCATTAGAAAAGAGAAATACCATAATCATTAGTCACATTTGCTGGTTTAAACATGCCATGTAATGGATTCTCTCTGTTTTATACACAATATGGCCAAAAGTATGTGGATACTCCATCTCTCATTCTTTGGTTTAGGTCTGTTGTCATGGTTTGGCCTTGGTCCCATGGTCCCCTTTTATTTATTTTATATATATTTATATATTTTGAAAGAAGTAGTGGAACGTTTTATATTTAGATATTTATATTTTCATATCTTGATTTCGTTAATAAAAAGAAGTTTCATCTTAAAACATGTGGAGACAGCTGTAACAAATCTGCACACTGCATGTGCAAGGATGAACTAAATCTCACACATACACACACACACACACACACACACACACACACACACACACACACACAAAAAAAAACACACAAATACACACACACACACACACACAAACAAAGAAGGTAAAGCTCATGGGAGCTGGAAACATGCTTACAAAGGGTTGCTTGACATCAGGACTAAGACATGATGTATTGCTTTAAATTCTGCCCTGTTCATCACTTTCTTCTCCTGCAAAGAGTCTCTCCTTTCTCCACAACCATCTCATCCAATTACCGTCCTCAACCACCCTTCACAGGAGAGCAGATGTTTTGCATGATTGCATTCTCTGTCGTGATCAGCTGTTTACGTGCCACTAATGACAGAGACAGAGGTGCAGTTTGTTTTGGATGAACTCTGTATTATCATCATGACTTGGTAAATAGTAGGTCCACTGTATGTGTCCCGTCGGCCCGCCAACACTGAGTAAACTACATGCTTGACTGATGTCGAGTGACACACAGTCAATTTATTATTGAGGAGTTATCCTTTCAAACTATTCTATCATGAAAAATGCAAAGACAGAGGACACTTAATCTACTACTGCTACTGTGAACAGAAGAAAACACAACTAGAGGACTTGTTCTTGTCCTGAATCCAAAAGTACAGAATTGTTGGGAGCCTACTACATGGGTACGGTGAAAAAAATAACACAATTGCATATCAATAATTTAATGAAAATAAATGGCAAATGTGCAACAGAGGATTTGAACTGCAGTAAGTCTTTGAAATCAACCTGCCATGGCTGGACAGTGAGGATTAATGCCTTTGTCCGGGGCTTCCAGGCGCCTCTGCTAATGATCCATTCAGAGCCATGGGAGTCTTTCCTTGAAACAAATAACTGTTATTTACTGCCTCATTACAAATGAAATCTATAACTGGAGGACTGGAGAGAGGGGAAAATAAAAGCATCACCCCCCATTGGTCACTATAGACGAGCAACCTGCTTTATGTTTCACCATTTACAACAATGAGTTACCTTCTCTGGAAACACAGTTTTTAACCCCAACGTGTTGGTTGGTTTTCAGTCTCGTGTGTTTGTTTGCGAGACATCTAAAACAGGGATGCAACCAATGATTATTTACATTAGCGGTTAATTTTTCCAATCAATTAATTAGTGGTTTAGTGTATAAAATGTGAAAAGTGTCCATTAAAAATATCAAGAGCCAGGGGCAACAGACAGACAGTTAAAAATTCAAAAAAGACATTCAACAAAAAAATAAATAAAAGAGAGAAAATCTGAGAAACTGGAACCAGCGACTGTTTCGTTTTTCAGCTTCAACAGCGACTTTAATTTCAAACATAATCATCAGCAGTAATCTCTAAAACTACAACAGATTTGAGTGAAAGTTGGTAGAAAGTTGGACTTTGGGCCAAAAAAGAAGTAGTAGTTTATTTTAGGTCATCATACTTTTTCTAATTGGTTGCCATATTCTTCTAGGTGTGACCTATTTGACAATCATTGCCAAAACTCTAAAACACATTGTGCTAATTTAACCAAATTCTCAAAGACAGATGCAGAGAACTTCTGCTATAGTAGACAAAAGGTCATTTTAATATTGGTCCCTACATTTGTCACTTTACATTCCTGAAACCTTGAACGCATGAATGACAAAGATGATGTCATTCGGGGCAGAAAGTCTTCAGCAGAGCACGAGGCACTTCGAAAGCACAACTCTGCCAACCAACCTCTCCCCCTCTTCACTGTCTGTCTCTCTCTCTCTTTACACACACAAACACACACACACACACACACACACACACACACACACACTCTGACAATGAGCTGTTTGTGAGGTTATTATCTAGGAGTGTCAAGTGGCCAGTCTTGAGTCCATCGTGCCACACTCCAGCCTTATCTGTTCGGACGCCAGAGCCCCGTCTGTTCTCCCATCTCCATCCTTCTTCCTCCCCTGACCTGCACGCCTATCAGCCCCAGGATAAAAGGCTAAAAGCATTCTGTCTTCATTACATCCACCAGTAGACATCAGTACAAACAGCAGCCAGGAAGTCAGAGGGTAAATATCTCTAGGCTCATTTAAAAAAAAAAAAAAAACTTGGCCCAAAATGTGGAAACTTTCCAACGCACTTGCAATAGCACAATTACTAATTTGCCAAGGAAGCAGGTTTACTACACTTTGTATTTTACATAAGAGCTTTTGTAAAGGTGAGTCATACATTCAACAACACTGTATATGTTCAGAACTGTGCAGAACTGTAGTGAGTGAGTTACATCATTCCTGCAAGACAGGGAAGGGAAGAAGTGGTGCGTGGTGCAATTCTGTTGTCACATTGGTAATTTCAAGCAATCATGTCGAAGTTTTTTGTGGCAGCTGTATGAACACAGAGCAAGGCGGCGCCGGAAAGAGACGCACACATGCCACATTACATTCGTGGTCGGAGTGCCAAACGATGTCTCTTTAACACATTCATGGAAAAATCAACTGGAAATGAGTCACGTGAGAGAGTCTGCGGGTCAGTAACGGCTGAGGATGCAACGAGACTGAAATCCAAAACACGGCAGCTCTAAGAGTGTGTGAACAAGTTTTGTAAGTTTGGATTCTATGAGTGGCGTGAAAGTAGACAAAAAAGTAGATCCACATGCCGGTTATATTGACACATGACATGGAGTTACTGCTTGATTGGAATTGAAAAAAAGTCTCAGTCCAAAAAATATATTGAACCTGCAGCTGAATCAGCAGTGATGACGCCGTAAACTAATCATACAGTATCTGAATAAACTGAATGAGACAATGTCCTTGAGAATATTAGGATTTTACAGAGGCTGCATTTCCTGAACAGTCTGAGGTGGAAGTAAATAGCCTCATCAGTTATTTAGACCCATAATAATGGAACAATACCACATGATAACAACAGCTGAAACAACAGGAAACAGATGGCGTTGGTGGATTGTGCTGTACTGTCAGGGACATATAGAGCAACAAATTTGAGGTAGTTATTTTGGGAAGCCAGGGTTCTGGATGCCCTGTTTATTTTGTGCATAGACAATGTTAGGTGGCTAACAAAAGACATGAAACTCAAAATATCTGCTTCTTGGATAAAAAAGAAAAATCAAATATACACAAGAAAAGTCAACTCCAATGAATATTTTCATGAAAAATAAAACTACTAAAGAGACTAAAGCTTATAGCGGATGAGCAGAACAGAGCTAAAAGAGTTTGAACGTGCATTTGCCACGTGGCCAGGAACATGAATGTTGATCTGTGTCGGCTGGATGTGTAAATAACAACTGTTTATTATTAAAGTCAGCATATCAACTTCAAATTTCAATGTAGTGTTCACAGCTTGTTTCCACTGCTCCCAAAAAAGGTTTCAACCTTGTAGAAACCTGATGAAACGTTCAGCAGCTTAATTCAGCAGCTGCAGAGAATTTTCCAAGTTGTATCAGCAAAGTTCTGCATGTGCTAAATCCTTCGGCCTCTTTGGCACCATAGCAACGGTGGCTGAACGTGTCTTCTCGGATACAAAGCGAAACAGCTGACCATGATATAACGACTCATAGCACTGTCCACTTATCTCCAGGAATCCCGCGCTTCTGTGAGAGATGCTGAGGAAACCATTCAGATCTTTTAAATGGGAAATTGGAGCAGTAAAATAATCCACCCAGCAAACCTGTGACTCCTCAACACTTCACAACAGCTATCTGGCCAAAAGTATATAGACACTCTTGTGCGCTTTTACTCTGAAGCTATTTTCTCATTGTTTTCTGGCTTTCCCGTTTTAACATGAAAACGCTCCTGTGCACAAAGCTAGGTAAATACAGAAAAAAGTTTTTCCACTTTGGAAGAACTTGACTAGACTGGAATGTGGACTGTGACACCACTGACAGAACTCGACCGGACAGATGGAGATCGATTTTCCTAATACAGAACCTACACTCCCTTGATAATACTGGCAGATAGAGTGAAAATGTCCCTCCACCTTTAATCTTCAAGAGGCAGCCAGGATGTCAGGTGGAGTTACTGAAAGGTCTTGACAGATTCTGGCTCAGTGGGATTCCCCCCCCCATCCCCCCCCACACCCCCCCAC
>NW_019524959.1:391509-392953 GCF_002814215.2 Seriola lalandi dorsalis | reverse complement strand
CCACCTCCCTCTCTCCCGCCCAGGAGCAGCTCCTACATTTATTGATTTTTTTCTGCTGCTCCGACACATTTTTATCCTACGGATGCCCACTCTGCCTGTCAATAGTAATGTTTGCCTCTCTGTATCAAAGGCGGTGTGTTGTTATGTCTGTGTGTAGCGGCACTCTGTGTGTGTGTGTGTGTGTGTGTGTGTGTGTGTGTGTGTGTGTGTGTAAAAGATGAGAATTTATACTTATTGACGAGTGTTCGTTCTTGTCTTGTGTGAAAGACGTCGCAGGTTTACGCAACAGCACACGAGTCTCGTACAGATGGATACAGTGTGTGATCATTATGATTATAACTGTTGGTCTTGGCAGTAACCTTGATGACGTCCAGTGGGATTAAGTGATGAAGGGAGAGACAAACAGACAAGTGAGAAAAATACAAATGAAGCCACAAAGGAAGACGCTGGTTCTCTGCCGCCGGTAAAGATCAAGATGTTGCTGGGAATCACATAGAGATGCTCACATACAATTACTCACAATGCTCATAAACAGCATGCAAACCGACCATTCATCCATATGGAGAGATGGTGAGGAAATACTGTTCAGATCTGCAGACGCTCAGTCCAGACAGGAGGAGAAAACCGTCATCTGGCTGGCAGCATCAGTGAGAAAACTGTACAGTTGGGTGATTGAGGAGCCCTAAGACACACTCTCTCTCAAAAACACGCACGCCGACACACACACACACACACACACACACGGACACTTGTGCACACCCTTCCCCCAACCTCTTCCAACTCCCCCGAGAGGAGCGCACGTTCAGCCCACTCAAGTCTCGCTGCATTCTGTGGGTGTTTGTGTAGGGATCAACTCGCCACGGCACAACAGAAAAAGCATGGTTTTACAAGTGTCAGACGCCCCCCTCCACTCACCGCCTCCGAGTCTTCAAATCCATGTAGGTACAAGTTATCGTACATGGAGGAGTGAGATTCCAAAAAGCAGCTTCACGGCGTGAAAAAAACAGACAGGAAGAGAAAAAGATCAACCTGTTCCAGAGAGGATGGATGATGAGGTCAGGAGAATGACAAGAGCCCACCAGCAGTCTCTTTCTCCACATGAAGGTAGACCACAGAGCAACAAGACCACACCAGAGCAGCAGATAAGAGAAAAAAAAAAGAAAAAAAAAAAAAGGGGGGGCTCTGTGTTTTCCTGATGCTGAATTGGATGTTATTGCCCCCGAGCTGAGCGAGTGTTGGTTCCCATTATAAGGCAGCCTGGTTGTCCCCAGAGGCAGATCAAACCTGGCATTTCATCTGCCTTCCAAGCTCAGATCACACGAGCCAATCCCTTCCTCCAACACTGGCTGATGACAAAGGTGGGATGCAGCCTGCTGATTGGCTGATCGAGGCTCCAGTCAGCCCTGCTGGCTTTGAATAAGGAAGAGGCATGGGGGGAGGTAGG
>NW_019524959.1:369297-391445 GCF_002814215.2 Seriola lalandi dorsalis | reverse complement strand
GGGGTGGTGGATGGGGTCTGCAGCCTGAGAGCATCATTAAACAGCAAGCTGTGAATTCTGTGCATGGATGTGTGTGTGTGTGTGTGTGTGTTTGACGTAATCTTAAACACCCATTTGCAAAGACTGACATATAATTTCCACGCGCAGAGTCGCAGCAAAGGTCGACAGCTGAGGGATGATACTGTAAACAGGAGGCAGACCTGATGCTGCTGAGCCGCTGCTCCCTTACAACAAGTGCTAATGTCTTTACAGCTTTGTGAACGCACAGCGGCCATAAAATCAATCTATAAAACGTCTGTTACAGGGAAACTGATCATATAAGAAATCAATCAAGAAGAGCTATAGAGTTTAAGTCTAAGGTTTGACACCTTTTATGAGCAGCGTCTGTTGAATGCAATCACAGGATAATGGAGGAGCGCTAAAGCTGCTGCTGCTGTTTAACTATGTGAAACAACTCTGCATTTTATCATTTCAGCATTTTACACATTCTGGAAAAAACTCTTAGCGAAAAGTTCTAAACATTTTTTTAATTATTGTGACAGTAATATGCCTTAAGTAACCATATTTGATTCAGTTAAAGATGTTGTTAATTTGTGCTCCTAATAAAACAATAAAACAATCAGAGACTCATTGGGCAGTTGAGGGGGTAGTATGAAAAGAAATACATTAAAAAGATCTAAACGGCATTGTAAAGAGGAACCTAAACCAAAATGCATGTTTTATGTGTCTGTCTATATGTACATTTTAATTACTGTTTGTATTGTATTGTAGTATTTGTTAATTCTCTGCATGCTCCTATTACTGTTACTTTAGCTATTTGCCTTTATGCAGAGACTACAGATTAAAAATAAAGTGCACTACACCTCTTAAATACACTAAACAATAAAAATAGATAAATTAAATTAATCAAACTTCAAATTTCTGCCTCTAGGATCCAATCTAAGAGACATTGTGAGACTGTATTTTTTTGTGGTCTGAGTTGCTGCGTCTTTGAAAGAGAAAGAACAACAGCGCCCTCTCCTGACAAACCAGCAGATCCACCCACTATCAGACCATGAATCTTCATCAAACCTGCCACACCTCTCAAAACGCCTGACGGCTTCATAATCATCTATCAGATACTCTAGCGGAGACACAGAGGCGACACATCAAAGAACTGGGAGTCACTTTTTCATCAGCCACTCAGATAACGATCCGTGTCTGGAGACTTCAGCGGCTCGCGCCCCCCCCACCGGCCTCATAAAGCAAGCTCTGTATGAGTGTGTGTGGATGTCATCTATCACCATCCAGTGGTAAACATGTATACGCTTCGCACTTATTCGTCTGGCAGAAGCTTTTGTCCCAAACAAATGAGGATAGAGGAGAAAGCCTTTCAGAATAAAAGCCTCAACACTCTGTTCCACGTTGCACCTGAGACAAGTGTCACGGGGCTGCAGGTGCATGAAGTAACACGTAAGGGCTTTGTTTTTTGGAGAAAGCTAAATATAGACAAATACAGAGAGAGAGAGACAGAGACAGAGACAGAGAGAGAGGGAGACAGAGAGAGACAGAGACAGAGACAGAGAGAGTATATTAGAAGTCGGTCTAGACAAAAAAGGATCCTGCTGACATTCAGTGTTCATGAGTTTGAACACAACAAGGGCCAGCGTTGGAATCATGACTAGATGTAATGGTAGGATTTGGTTTATCGTTGAGGTTACAACAAGCCAAAAGGGGAAAACTGATAATCGATTCATCGCTTTGATCATTTGTTCGAGCAAAACTTTTTCTTTCATTAAATGTGAGGACTTGTTGTTCGTCTCTGTTTTACGCCACTGTAAACTGAACATCTTTGGGTTGAGTTTTGGTCAGACAAAACAAGCACTGTGAGACTGTGAAATAAATTAATAAGAAAATTGATAACTGATAATGAAAATAATAATTAGCTGTAGCTCAATTTTGTATGAATGTGCGGGTTTGTCACTTTTATTTTTCTCTTGCAGGAGCCCTGCAACGGTGAAAACAGCTGAGCGGCGTGGAAAGCGCAGAGGTGTTCTCTTCACGGGTGATCTTGTTAGGGGGTTACAGATTTACCCCAGAGCCACTGGAAGACTAGCGCATTGTGCCAGCGTGAGCTATGACAGCAGTGGCCGGGCCCCATCAAGTAATTCATGAATTAAAGGCTGCTGAGTTGAGCCATGTGACCTACATAAGAGGGATTAGCAGAAGAAGCCCGTCTCTTATCGCTTCCTCAGACCACAGGCTGAAAAATTAGGTTAAAAGAATTTCTCTGTTTAATGTATTGTCATTCAGATATTAAAATAAATTTTCCTGGGCGGGAGCTGTGGCATCATAAGCCTTGCTGCTCCAAAAATTTGACTTTTTAAAAATAAAAATCTGCAGGCCTTTACATTTATGCTTTGTCTCCGATTTGCATTTCAGAGAGTAGGGAATAAAACCTAGGGACCGAGGCTGTGAATATGGGCTGAGGCTTCAGTTCAGACTTTTCAAAAGAGTCTGGTGAACCACTGACCTCACCACTGCACTTCAGTTGTGGCTCAAAGTCATTTTCTGGTCAGCCTCACATGACAACACCATTACAGCCTCCACAGGATTTATTACGGAACATTCAAGTTGTAATTTGCATTAAACAAAGACGGTTTCTCATAGAACATGCTGTCTGTACAGTCTTGTACTTCTAACAAATCGTGTTTTCTTCCCTTTAAAAAGGCATTTTACTGAAGCTTCCTTGTCCTGATTTGTTCTTACGTTTTACTTATTTACTTACTGAAAAAATGACAGTCTTTGTGTTCATTTTCAAACCTGCATCGATGAACTTTGTTGGGGAAACAAAAGGCCTCAGTATTTTTCAAAATAACATGCAACATTTGAAACCTCCTTTCCCTGCAGCCGTTTTGGAGTTGAAAGGAGGGGGGGGGGGTGTGTGTGTGTGTGACTCTATAGTAACTCTATCCAATCATATGCTCTACCTGGCCAAGTTATACGTCTCTGTGACTTGTTAGCGTCAATTCTGCTTAATAAATTCACTGACTATTTGTGCTTAACATCACTTTGTCATTAAGAGTGAGATAATTCAAATGTTAAGAAAAAACTTGTACCAGTTTGTCATAACTGTAAATACCAACAACATAAATTGTAGGAAAAGAAGTTGCATAGCTGAAGCAACATTTTGGCACAGTGGAAAGATTTTTTTCCCTTGTTGAATAGATTGATTTAAGTTACATTTTGGAACTACAGGAGAAAAAATGACTCACACTCAAAGTCTTAATCATCTGTTTTCCTGCCGAGGATCCTCCCCCTGACATTCAGTTCATTGAATTTTGTCCACTTTTTTTAGATAAAGCTTTTTATCCTGCATTGTTGAGCAGGCTGTCTTCCTTTTTCTCTTTTGTTGGCACATAACCTTCAACAAGCGTATATATAAAATGTAAATTATTTTAACCATTATTCCATAGTACTTCTTATCAAAAACTCCACAAGATACAAGCTCTAACAGTTCTGCTTCAAAATGTCCAACTATTGTTGTAGGACAGGGTGGTCGACTTCCCATCCTGACAATTTCGTAGATAACGAGTTCATTTCCGAGAACAACCACATCCGAGCAAGTGCTGTATATTAGCTCTCTCAGTCAGTGAACACAAATGTGGAAACAGATAGACGGGACAGCTCTGGATTATTCCTGAGAGCAAAACATCTGCAGAGCTTTGTTGTCCTCTTTAAAAAGGTTATCCCGGAAACTGCCCGGGCATCCACTCGCATGTCGCATGGACAAACATCTGTCCATGAGGAGTAGTGCGTGTAGGTTCAGCACACCATCTGGCAGTTTCAGCTTTCTACCAGCATCTCATGACTCATACTCATCTACCATATATATATATATATATATATATATAAATAAAGAAATCAGTTAAAGTAATGTCTCTCTTTTTTGATGAGTTACTTCCTTTTCCCTTTAATGGACCGATCTGTAGAGGTCATCCCACAGATTCTGAGCTCTGACAATTTGCCACGCTCATCCTCCCTTAACTCTAATACTTGGAGCCAGTTTCAAACTTCACTTAACACTCTACGGGCACGCAACTCATCACCTCATTTTGCTCTCAAAGTCAACTCCCCAACTCAGCAGTCGTGTGAACAAATTAATATGAATAACCGTCTGTCCAGGGCTTTGTACCATTACAGCACGATTTCAAAGCACAGAACTGCTTTAAAGATTAAAAACCGAGATGTCACATCGTCAACAGGACCCAGAAATGTTCCAGAGAAGAAAAGAAAAGAGGAAAATCTGATTCTTTAAAGGCTGCATTCCTCTCAGATTTTTTCTTCTTTGATGTGAGCGTTTATAAATTGTAAAAAAATAAAAAATAAATTGTACTTTCTGCTGAAAAAGAGGAGGAGGAGGAGGAGGCGCAGTATCCCGCTCATCAACCTTCTGGACTTGACCCCCGTTGTTGAGGGGCGGCTGTTACCATAGATACACGAGGGAATCAAAGAGAGCCCACTGCTCCTCTTCTCACCTGATGACGATCACACCGGTGATGACACAAATCGTAGCGGGGGTGTTAAAGAAATCCGTGAGCGTGTAATAAGGAAAAGGAGTGAGTAAGAGCTGTTATGTGTATATTTCTCTGTCCTTCCATTTGTTTCATGTTCTCTGCCCGTGATTTGTTTTTCTTCCTTCCTGCGAGCCACATCATTAGTCCATGACAACTTCATGCAGCGGCCATTCCATAATTAATGGGCAACATCAACAGGTTACATGTACAGTACATAAACTGGGGTGTTGGTAATTAAAATACAAAGTCATTAGGAATTTAAAGGAATATTCATGAGAATCCATCATCATCATCTGGTGTTGTGCTCTGCAGTTATACTCTCTATACTGAACAGATTTACATGGGATTAAATGAAACATTAGGTAGAGAGTTCCTCAGGACTTATGCACAAAGTGACCTACATGTAATGGAAAACACAGCAGCCACAGAAACAAGCACTGACACTATCATAAATCACATCTGGCTATTAGATTTGACAAGTTGTCGTGTGCTTTTTTTTTTAGCGTGTCCACGTGAAAAAGCCTCCGACCGCGCTCATTTTGATTTGACATTACTTTATCTCCTAAGAGAGACACGTGGCGTTGGCAAAGGCCAGCACCTGTCTCTTATACACATCTCAGTTCCCTTGGTAACTTGTTAGCGGGATGTCAAAGTCCAGGGTAAGTCCTCCTGTATTATGAATTACAGAAGGGACTTAATACAGGAAACCAATTTGAATTTGTTTCACAGTGGCACATATAAAAGAAGGCGGCAGCAAGTGCATTCAAACAGCTGCCTGACCCTGTCCTCATGAATTATACATGGCTGGTATAGACGCCTCATAAGCCGCTGAGCAGGCTGACTGAATTCCCAGGCTGATACAAATCAAGGCCATTGATTCCCCTAAACTACAGCAGAGGCCAAAAGTTGTCATCTTGGCAAAGTATGGCCTGATGTCATTGTCCTTTGTTCACTTTTCACTTGACATTAGAGCCGAACTTTTTTTATGGGTAAGACGACTAAAAGTTTCGGAGTGATGGATTGAGGTCAGAAACCAGCCGTGGGATACTGGTGCCAGACTATTCACTTTGTCAAGTCTCGCAAAAATATGAGGAGGAATTTCAACAGGCATTTTCTTCACACAACAAATCTCCAAACGTGCTCAGCATTTACTGGGACTCAGTCACTAGTGTTGATTGACTAATGGATACGGCTCGTCACAGTCGTTCCCACAAAAAATGGTCAGAAGTTTCAACCGTATTGTTCAAACACTTTAAAAAGTTGTGTTTCCTGCTGCGAGAGGAAACTGTTTGGCGCAGATTACAGAAAACGGGGTCCTCTGGTGGCGAGGGAAGCTCAGACTACGCTTCCGCTAACGGAAAGAAAAACACAAATACGGCAAATTCAATACGAGAAGTTCTATATTGTCAGACTTTCATCGGTCAGCTGTACCTGCAGTGTACGTGGTATTGCTAATATTAGCCAGTTTTAGCTCAGTGCCGCCATTTTTAGCTGATTGCAGGTATTTTTTTAATCAATGTATGTCAGCCAATATTTAATAACTAAAAACAGATTGCAGCACCGAACAGTCAAATTTACAAAAAATAAATAAAAAATTGTCTCCAGCCATTTTCAAAACAGTGTCACCAATACATAGTTTGTCTATCGAAGAACAACTGTAAGAAATCCCTCTCAGTACATTTCTACAAATTTAATCCATATTTATCAAAAATGATTGTGTGTTTATGTTAAAAATACACATTGCACAATATATCGTTATAAGATTTCTTAAACTCTCAGATCGATTTCAGCCTCAAAATTCCTGTATCAGTCGGGGTTCCCATACTCAGCTGCTCTGGGAGCTGACATCACAGTAAAAGTTGATATGGGTGCCATGTTTAAATATACTGGATGTTAGTCATCTTGAAAGCACCTCAGAGCTCCAGGTTTTTAAAGTGCTTGGCTGCACGTCCTACCTGTCTGAGGATGAAGCTGGTGGAGGTGGTGCTGCCGTCGGACCTCTTCAGTCGGCTGCGCCTGGAGTAAGTCCCTCTGTTTGCCTGGTGAGGTCATAACAAGCACAAATTAAATCTTCTCTTGCACTCTCTTTACGACCCTTTCATTGTTGTATCTTCACTATGGTTATCCCTCACTCTCTTCCTGCACTCACTCAACGGCACCTTCCTTCCAGCAAACCCCATTAAAACCAGCATCTAGGCCCCTGGGTTGACAGGGCTCTGGCTCTTTCCAGCTGCCTCTCGTCCTCTGTGATGACCTGATTATATGAAGTCAATCTGTTACTACTTCATCGGATTGCCATACCAAAATCCATAATACATTTCTTTTGCATGAACACGGCCGGGCTGCACAGATTCGCTTCTTTCTGACCCAATTTCATAGGCAGCCGATTTGTTTCGGTGCACGGTGGTAACACTTCATCTGATATGCACGGGAGGGTGAAATATGATAGATGACGTCTCAGCTTTTCTAATGCTGTGTGTGTGTGTGTGTGTGTGTGTGTGTGTGTGTGTGTGTGTGTGTGGCATCCTGTCCTCCTGTGACACTGGGGGGCATCCAGGATAAAGCTGATGCTTCAAACCTTCCAAACCTCCAAAAAACTGAACGCTGCCTACTTGGCTAACTTTCTTTTTTTCCACTGTCAATTAATCTGCTGGTTATTTTCCCAAGATTAACCACGGGTACTCAAGGTCTAAATCTTTGGTTTTAGCTCTACTAATGTACAGTACATTACTAGGCACTACGACTGTACAATATACGGTCAATGAGGATGATATGATGATACATATAAATTATCAGACAAGCCTGAATTCTTTCTTGCATTGCAACAGCTGCATTTGCAACATCCCATCAAATGAGAACGAGAGACAAAGATACTTATATTTAACTTAACATTACAATCACAAAATTCTATGTACATTTGATCAGGGCTTAAAGGACATATTCAATTTTAGGATGGACTGGTTCACAATAGAGTGCTTCAGTCTAACCTTATTATATGTTGGAACCCTGTATCTCTGGTTTGATGGTAACAGTTTGTATTCACTGATCCAACATTGTTGGCCAGCCTCAATATGTTATGATGATAATCTGATTCATAGAGTTTCTAAAGTGAATGGGCTACAATCTTTGAGCAGACTCTTATATGGTGGAAGAATTTTGACTTTCAATACATTTAAGAGCTTTAGTTCAGTCTGTTTTTTCAGGATGTTGTGATGTGTTCTGTGTATCACCTTTCATCTTTGCTTCATGATTTATGTAACACTGCAATTTCCCTAGGGGACTCTATCTGTCAGTCTATTAGGGTTGGGCATTGTGGCGATATGTTTCATGAGATGATATGAATCCATACTGTCAATATATTTTGCCATACCTTGTTTGTAGCGTTGCCTACCTGTTCAGTGTTTCTGGTAACGTTTTGACACTGTGGCAAATATTAGAGATCAATAAGTGGATCTGATTTATGGCTATACTGAATTTTTAACGGTTTTTGCATCAATATGATGGCATCCCTTGATCTATCGGATATTTAAATTGCTGGATTAACCAAAATCATCTGACCAACTTCAAAGCAGAATGTGTCTGCTACACTGAAGGACAATAACATGTACATCAGCAAAAGAAGAAGAAGAAGATGTGAAATTAGAGCCTTGTTCAGTTTGTCAGCTCTGTGGGGTAAATTCTGTTACAGTGCTAAAAATCAATTATTCCTCTGGAAAAGTGACCCGGGCCACCTCATACATCAGAGTGGAGTTCCATCAGAAAATGATTAATAATTAAGCACACAATTTAATTTCTTTTTGAATAAATCAAATTCTCACCACACTGCAGGACCTGTGCCTCTGTCTGACTAATGACCCCTCAGGGGCTCATTAGGAATTATGACAAATGTACAGAGAGCAGTATAATTAAGTTTAGTGTGTCCGTGGGTTTCAAATTTTCAATGTTGCATGTTATATTAGGAGTGCTAGTATTCTCCTATAATTAATTTTTTCTGTTAAAATTATTATTCTTATTCGTATTATTATGGGATATTTGTATGTGTTGTTGCATCAGTGAAATAACTGGAAGAGAAGAGAAAAGAGGAGGCCTCGGTGTTTCAGATGTTTTTTTTCTCCTACCTGAAACACGGGCTTCTGCATCCCGTCTCCTATCCCGTGCCGGGTGTAGATGTGCCGGGACATTTCAGCCAGTTCATCGGTCCAGGGCGGAGGCTGACGCTCGTTGCCGCTCCACTGGAACTGCGGCTCCGGTGGCGGACAGTGAATCGCAGGCTCCAGCTTTGCTTCGGTTCACGACAACAGAAGAGAAGAAGACGGTACCGGCTGTTGAGCTCCGTTCCCCGCTGAAGATGCGTCCTACCTCTGCAGCAGATCTGCACAGCTGAAGCCCGTGTATACTGGAGATACTAACCCTCCCCCTCTCTACTCCCCTCACACTGGACCAGAGTAGTGCTGCGTTCACGGACGACTCAGAATCTCAGAATTTCAGCTTTGAGGCTTGAGATGCTTAGATAAACAACAAACAGGAAAATCAAAGTATTTTCTCCAGAAGTAGACATCAACCTAAAACTTGGTTTGAGTGAAATGTTGTACTAGTCCATACGTGAGAATTCACTTCAAATTCAACTTCTAAAGTTTAGCAGCTAATGCTAAACCAGCATTAGCAGGCCGGCATTAGCTGTTGTAGTTCTAAAGTTTTTGGATCATAAGGCTAGCGAAACTTTTAAGATTTGGACATTATACGGCTGGCATTAGCAGCCACGTTAGTAAATTTCAAAGGTAACATTTACTAACCTTTGGGTTAATTGCTGCTAACCTTTGGATCTTATAACTACAAAGCTCCAGCCCCCGGTAACCTCTGAATATTACAAGCCTAGCTTTAGCTAATAACTCTTGAACGAAGGCTAGCATTAATAAACATTACACATTGTTGCAGATTACATTAGCTGCTCATTTCGGTCCTCATAAATTTAATAGTAAGATAAAATAAAAACATCTCACTGACGTGTAATTAACATTTGGGGACCAACATGGTTGAGAGTTTACAAAATGCAGAGACCAAGAAGCGGTTTCCGGCCTTGGGGACGAGATGATGACGTACCAGACCTTCACCTTATTTCAGGCCACGCCATCGAATCTCCCACCTGTAAATCTCTCTAGCATAAGGTGTGTTGTATATCATTTAAATTTGTAATTATGCACAACCCGTTTTGACAGAAAAAGTGTGAAATGTCATTAAATGCACATTTACAGTGACCTCTCTCTGTGTAGTGTGTGGTTGCATGATTATGAGATTATTATGAAAGGTTAGGGTAAGCGTAGACGTGTCTGATGTTGGATGTTGGACTTTACGAGGAGCGTTTGAAGGCAACGTAAACACTTCTTCACTGTACTGGTCATAAAGAGTTATTATGTGATAAGAAAAAAAAACGTCATTAATCATCAAATACTGTCCCACTACAACAACTGTAGGCTTTAAAGGAATCCAAACAAAATCCTAAAAGAAGGGGAATGGTGTGAATATCAAACAGTTCCTATGATGATGATTGGTAACTAAAAAGTATCTTTATGGTAAATAGACCATAATTTAATATATACAAAATATATCTACACATTTTTATATACATTTGTAGCCCAACACAATCAGTTTTGACTGATTAAGTTCTGTATTCTTCACTTAAAAAAATAAAACAGGCCAGTTTTATCTCAGCAAACCCACCAGGACAAACAACAGATGATAAAATCTCCTCAGTTATCCTCAGCAGACCGAGTTACCAGCTGTGCTGTTTTCAGACAATCCTGCTGGAGGACTGTGGAAAGCCTTTGTATTGTGTACGTAGCCTGGAGAACAGCCTGTGGTGTCTGGCCTTGAACATTTAATTTAGTTAATTTAGTTTTTACCACCACTTTGCCACCAGAATAACACTGGCATTCAAAGGATCTCCAGTGCATCTATTTGGAAAGAAAAGAGCAGAAACTATAAAAAGCCCACGTTAGATGAACAAACCATGTCTTCTGGGTAATGATCATTTTATTTGGTTTATTCATCATGCTCAGCTGGTGACGTGTGCAGGGAACAGGAGAAGCTAATTAGGTGGACAGTTACTATTTTAATCATGTTCATTTTAATTGTATAAATGTAATTACTTCAAGGCATCCAAAGGAAATGTAGGAGAAAAAAAAAAACACCACTCATCAACACAGGTCATTTTTTTTATTTCAAAGAATATTTATATGTTTGCTCTGTTACAAAAGCAGTTTCAAAATTCTAGATAGAGGAATTTTTCCTGGAATATTTTAAATATACAGAATTATACATATCGAGCGGATTCTGAGACTGAAGTTACTCGCCAAAGCTGTATCCGTGTCATTCTTTGATTTCTACAGAAAAACAAGGCATCCAGTGGTAAATAAATGTTTACAAAGCTAAGGTGCAAAGTCAATGCCACTGACAAAACCAGGTATTTTACAATCTAATATACAGTGCCTTTAATATGAGGCGCGTAAAGGAAATATAGACAGTTCTGGCTAAAATTACAACTACGGAGCCACTGCAACAGAACTGTCGATTCTATGAAAGCTGCTCCTTAATTTTAACCCAAAATGTGAAGAAATAACAACAGTAGGTTAAAAACAAGTCTCACTTCGCTTTCTTCATATTAACAAGAACAAACGATTTCTGAACCTTTTCAAAATTTTGTTCCATTTACATTTTGCCTCGACATTAAAAGTAAAAGCAACAATCATAAGTAGAAACAATCATTACACATTCCGCAACCATGTAAATTACACACGTATGACGCCTCAATATATATAAATCAAAATACAGGCAACATCATTGGCCAGTTTGAAATTGAAGTATATTGACATGAAACATCTCAGTATTGTGCACTTGCATAAAACATAGACTCCTAACAGATGATGCTAAATGGAAGAGACCCCACAGATGAAGATTAGAGGCAGGAAGGTACAGATGTAATAATCATGAACAGATGCGTCATTTCATCAGATTGATAAACACATAAAGATCCAACTAACTACTTCTCAGTTCCTCCTAAAAATCTGACGATCCGAAAAATCAGTGTCATTTTACGAGCAAGCCCTCAAGACAGATACAAGCACGCAGAAAAAAAAAACCATACCTGTGCACACATACATAGACACACACACACACACACACACACACACACACACACACACACACACAAAATGTCATCTTAAATATCTCAAATGCAACCACAGAATGCATTACAAGGCAGTGAGTTTATGGGAAAGCAAAGTTTAAACCATTTACACAAATCTAACTGTTAACATAACAGATCGGCTACAGTCATGAATGCTGGTGAGGGAGAAAAATAGTGAAGCTCCTGGCTTTCAAATAACTGCACACTGCGAGCACCTGCGACCTGTCCCCACAGATTTAATAAGTGCTGACTTTGCAGAAACACGAGCTCCCACATGAGCCCAGAATGTTTCAGTCATTCGGTGCAAACAGCACCAAAGGACAAAGAGATAGTCAGATTACACTGTACCTGCCTTCAGAGGAGTTCACCTACACGTTTAAAAACACAGATGGTAATTAAAAACTAAAAGAGAAATAACATTTTTAGGCCATGTTCACATTAACGCAGATAACTGACTCTATTTATTCTTCTTATGGATGGGTTAGATTGTAGGAATGAATTGCCCTTCTGGGATTAATAAAGTATTCTGAATCTGAATCTGAGATAAATTGGAAAACGCCACTGAGGTGTTTAACGGTGTTCAACCCACACTAGTGTATCCCAGCAGAACAGCTCGGTCTTCCTTGTCCACACTACACCGCAAGTCTGGTGTTTCCAATTCTACTGACTTAGGAAAACGCACTTGAAAAGTTGCGTTTTTGTCGGCACTGCAGGCTGTCGATACCTGACACGTTTCAGCCGTGTTTGTCGGCCTTCTGTCTCACAAGCAGCTGACAGAACAGATATGCTTCAGTTTTGATCAATACACCGGCCTAAATCAGCCATGTGTAAAGGCTCGAGTGAAGGCTCGCGTTTTACTTTCAGAGAAATGTCTTGGTCTATTTTATTCTGACTTGTGCATGAAATTACATTGATCTTGCATTAGGCTATACTGGGTGCCAAAACACATCTAGTTCACAGTCGTACTGTGGCTGAAAACGTCCGGTGTTGGACCTTGACAGAGGACTGCACAGCCACTCTAAAGAAGGTCGTGTGAACAGAAGGCCAGAGAGAGAAAGAAGCATTTTTTCCACATTTATCTACATTAGTGTGGACATGGTCTGACCCTCTGTTACTTCAGAAGATGACATGTTGCATGGACAGCTCAGCAATAGTTTATATGGGAGTAGTATTGTGTTGAACAGTCGATTGTGATATGCTCATTTCCATAAATTAGAAAAATAATGGCTCACTGGCTGTGCTGATGAGCAAACCCAACTCTTCTTCTGTGTTGACCTGTGACGTTTGTGAAAAGCAGCGCCGCTTTCAGTCAACCCGGAAAAAAGAAGTAGAGGACAGGAGGAAAAAAAAAAAAAAAAACCCCTGGCGCCATGTTTAGCCCCACATCCAGTAGCCGAGTCCTGACTCAGTTGCACGGCAGACCTGCGTTATACACACACACACCTCGGTTATTTCAACTATTCTGGGGTGTTTTCAGTCCAGCACGACAGGCACAAAAACGGCCAAAGGAATGATCCTGAAGCAGTTAACAAACACACACACACACACAAATACACACACACACACACACACACACACACACACACACACACACACACACACACACAGTAAGCCAAATGAACACATAGCCAGCAACTGAAATATCTGAGGTGTGAATTCGTGTCAGGTCTGCTGTCAGTTGGAGTTTTACAGCAGAGGCTGTTGATAATACACCGCCTGCTGCTGCTGAGGAGCCTGGTGAGGTGGAGCAGCCACAGGATAGGACACAGGAGGCATGCTAGGGTTGTGATAGGTCGACATGTCCATGGCCACGCCCGCCTGGGGTGGGTAAGAAGCTCCAGCAGCTTGGTTGATGTACTGAGTGTTTATAGCACTGCTGTGAAGAAAATAAAGATGTGACACTTAGTACCAACAGAAAATATGGAAACCGAGTCTCAACATGTGGAAATGATAATCTCTTCTTTGCCCTCCGTTTGCATGACAAAAGGAACTATATTCAAAATCATACACAATGCAAATAAACCAGCTATACAATAAAATCCAGGGCTGGGAAAGGCTCAATCCTCTAGAATCCTTCAGTCAAACACTCTTGTGATTTCAAGCTCCTCCTCATTAAAATCAAACTAAATTTGCTGAATGTTTTTGTTTTTCTGATCTAACAGAATAATAACACAGTTCATTGCACTAAACAACATTTGCCATAATGTGGCACATGCAGTTATTGCAAAATTATTCAAATTAACATCATGATACTAATTTCGGCCCTAATACAATCAATATTAGATTTAAAGCTGTGACTTTCTCTGTGACACGCTCCAGGAATAAATATGATGAGGATCAGACAAAGTAATCAGTGTTAACAATCACTGGTACCTGTACACCAATCATCCATCCTTTTTTTCCTGCTCATGTGCTTATATCTTTTTTTGGATAAGTGACAAAAAAGCCACTTTTATAGTCTTTGAAAAAAAGCTGAATAAGCGGAGAGGTGGAGAAAGCAACTGTACATAAAAGGCAATCTGTGTTAAGCTTTTGTAGGACTGTTTACAGGAACATGGATCACTTTGTTTTTTATCATTTCTTGAATGTTGATTATAGACTGACTCACATTAAAATGTTACCCAGTAGTTATACTGGTTATACTGGCTGCATACTGCTGCTTCAATTTCATATGATTGTTCAAGAGGTGGGGTTATTATGTTAGTTGTGATTTCCTGTGCGGGAAATTGATTTACATGATGCTATTCCCCCCAAAAGCAACAAAACATACTCTATTATTATAATGAATAGTTATGCAAAAACAACTTTGTGTTAATCCCATTTGGGAAGCCAGTTCCAATTTACTTTAATTTTCTCTAATATGATAACTTAATACATAATCAATGTCACTGACCATTTTTATCCAACACTTCAATTTTACCCTAAACTTCAAAAAAACCTCTTAGTGAAAACAAACACACAGTAGCAAAAACACAATTTCATAAAACCTCCCCACCTCTCTCTGTGTCCTCTTATCTTCCCATTATTCAAAACTAGTAGCTTGTTAATGCCAAAGGTGTGAGGTGTCCGCCAGCTTTATTGGTCACATGACATGAACTTTGTCATTATTTGTCTATGGAGTGTCTCTGCAGCGTTCCCTCTCTGACAGCCGTACAAGGGCTGCTTCCTTACCTCATGTAGGGAGGTTGAACAGCTTGGCTGTTGGGTGGGGCGGAGACGTTGGGGGGCAGTGAATGCAGTTGTCCGGACTGGTCGCTGGGCAGATTGTAAGGCTGTGTGGCAGGAACCTGGGGCATCGCTGGAGGCAGATAGGGAGCGCCGGCTGGCCCCATGTAGCCCTGAGCAGACAAGAGGGAAGGACAGTTTTAAAATACAGTTCTTCCTCATTCAGAAGGTGCAGAAAGGCTGTGCTGTCAATCATTCACCCGTCTACTGAGCTATCAACAGATCGAGAGTAACGAGGGAACCAAGTGTCAAATATAACTTGGCATCATTAACATTAATCAGTGTTTTAAGGAAAGGATAAAATAGCCAGCCTCTAGAATAAAGGATGCTGCACCTCCAACACAGAAATTTCAGAATAAAAGTACACAAAAAAAAACAAACTACCAAGCAAACAATCATACAGCAGAGAAATAAATGGTATTTAAAATGAAAAGTATTATTAGATTTCATGCCTGGTGTTATTTCTTGGCTGGATACAGTGACTTCAGACTCAAGAAAGACAGTAGGAAGTCACTGCGCCCGACCAAGAAATAGTTTGGAACATGTTGTAAAACCACAACATGTTGTTTATTTTGTTTGTTTTTTCCAGGTTAAACAAATTAGACTTAATGTGCTATTTAGTGAGCGTCAGCAGCACGGGCAAGTGTATTTTGTCCAGCCAGGGCAGCCATTTTACCCTGTTTCCAGTCTTTATGCTAAGCTAATGGTTGCTTTATATTTAACATACAGACATGACGGTGGTATCTCTCTACCTCTTGGCAAGAAAACAAATAAGTGTATTTCCCAGATGTTAAACTCTTCCTAAACCTGGAGTAAAATTACAATATTATAAAATTCAACCCCCTCAGATGCAAGTTTATAAATCCACAGAATTTCTTTCCATTTCCTCAGAAAGTTAATATCATCTCCCCGTCTCTAGGTCGACCCTGGCAATACTAATAAAAGAGAAGTCCATCACTGAATAAAATATCTGGCTACTGGGAGTTCGATACAGAATGAGAGATACAAAACACTGATGGGTGAAGTGTAGATTAATCCAGTAAGGTGCTGTTGCTGTATTATTTCTAACACATTCAAAAGATGACAGAGCACAGCTGCTGCTTTGGAAGATGATATAAATATGAATAGTATCAGGATTTTATTTTTGTAAGTACTCATGTGTGACAGAAGAACAACCTGGCAGTGCTGTGCAAAAACAAAAAAACAAGAGCTGCACTCTGGTGGTGGCCTGCCCAGTGAAGTGGACATTTTTCCAAATCTCCGAGGAGAGACAGTGACATCAGTCATTAGAGAAAACAGCCACTACCAAGGAAACCCAGGCAGCCTGCGACTCTCCAGGGAGGAAAACAAAAACAAAAAAGGCTGACTGAATGTCAAGCTATCGAGTCCAAGAAGCAAAACCAAGACAAACACACCAAACTAGGGTGTAAGAAACACAACATGAGAATAAACATTTAAAGTATAACCACTTGACTGCTCTGAATGATTTTCCTCTGCATTCGTCCTCTGTTATCCCCATGAGAAAGAGAAAAACATCAGATCGAGAGATCAATAGAATCAATAGAGAAGAGTGGGAGTCTACACAGTGTCGACACTCAATTACGCACAGTAATCGTGGGTGGGTATGCTGGTAGTTAACACACTCTAACACTTTAACAGAGAAAATGTCCAGATTTGAATCCTCTATCTATTTGAATCCAACCTCAAATTATGTATGAGTCTTTATTGACTCAGCGTGCTTCACAGGTCAGAGAGAAAATGATTACAGTGAACCCACAAGAGTCCTGAATGATTTGTTTTGGTGACCAAGCACGCCTGAGTTCAGTGTATTAATCCTAAAGAGAAATTAAGGACATTCATTTGCAAGCCTCAATTCAGCATCATGCTCATAATTGATCTGTCTTTTAGACTGGAGACACAACTACCTACAGTTTCTGCGGTTCAGTTAAATTGAACACTTTCCCAACCATCGACTGCAACTTTTTGGATTTCGTCAAATCCAAAACAAAATTCTTACCTAAGTGTCTTAAACCAGCTCTCATCTTGATTACTTTATGATGGATGCCCATGTAAACTCTATTTATCACATGAACCTGCCCCCCCGCCCTTGTCATTTTGTGCTTTGTCTTGTGTCCTTTTCATTTGGTTGTGTGCTTCTGTTTTGTGATTGTTTTACTGATTCGTAGGCGTGTCGTTTCAACGTCCTTAGAGACAGCGAGTCCCTCATTCTGATAAAAGCTGCATAAATGAAATATTTAAATGAACAAGGATTAAATCATTCTTAAGGTGAGGTTTCGAGGGGAAGGTTTAGTGCATTTTTCTCACCTGCATGGCCACAGCTGAGCCGGCTGGCGCATACTGCTGCTGCATCTTGGAGTAGGACGAGTAGAACGGAGCCTCGTTCATGAGCTTGTTGTAAAGCTCCAGGGCCTCCAAAACTTTCACATTCAGCTCTGACAACTCTGAGTGCTTCCTGCAACACAGAGAGAGACATTAGTAGAACGGTCCTTGTAGAGTATAGCTTTTCTAACTGAAGCTGCTCCACCATGGTCCTCTGAAGTCTCGCTATCTTTATCTTAAGCCTCACAGCAGCTCGAATGGATGTTAGATAATGACAGACACCTAGCTGGGAATTTAACGAATCAGTATAATTCTGATAATCATAGTAGTAATAGTTCACATCTATGACACAGTACCTGTCAATCTCCTCCAGCTTCTCATCAATCATCGGGTTCATCTGTTCACATGCGCCTGTTCAATCAGATATTTACAGTTAGGGAGAGTCACAGAAACAGAGTTAGGAAACAGCAGTATAGCTAAGACCCACTGCAGTTGTCACAGGCAGAGCGACTAAATTTACACCAGCATTAAGGTTTATACCCTCCAGCTGGAGCAGCTCTAGGGAGTCCGGAGCCGGATCTGCAGGGTCTGCATTCTGCAGCAGTGCCAACGTCCTGTCCATCTTCCCCTGCAGACAGAAGGGAGCAGGTTTGGGTCGGTGGTTTGATTGAGAGGTTATTTGGGTTTGGAAATTAATGTCCACTGAGGAAATGCAGTACCTCGTCTATGAAGACAGGCTCGGGCTCAACTTTGGGTTCCAGGCTTGTCTCCTCAGGGCTGGCTGTCTTTTCAACACAAGTCACTGTAGAGGAAAAGGTAAAGTTCGATCAGCAGTTCTGAAACTAATTTCCTCCAAGTTGAAATCAGACAGATGAAGAGGATAAACCTTTCTAAAAAGGTACAGAACTTAGGCCAGAAAAAAAAGAGTGTGTGAAGCTGAAGGGACAATAATGTTAATTTTCTGATGCTGTAAAAAAATACCTACCCGTCTCTGGCTCAGCATTCAGATTGGTTGTGACAAAGTTGGAGGGGAAAAGTCCCACTCCTCTGTGGTTCTCTCCTTTCCACCAGTTTGGATCGCTGTAAACAAAACCATGAAACAGGAACAAACATCAATGCATGAGCCACACTGAGCATCTGGCTAAGGTTCACACCAGTCACAGCCATCACCGTATAAAATGTTGGATTAAATAAAAATGAATTTTCAACTTATCATATCTGGGGCTGCTCTGCTAAAGTCAGTTATTAAATCGGTTATACAGAGCTTTTTCAGGATATTAAAAATCTCGGAGTGTGTTCCTGGCTTTATTTGTGGAACAGACTTTGCCTGGGTATTTGAATAAATCTACAGTATGTGGAGCACATGCACACTGTAAATCAGGCGGGCTGTATAAAGTAATGTGTTCTTTTAAGTAAACAAGAACATAAATTAATACTTTATTTTTCACAGATGTTGGCTATGACGACCAACAAGAGGAAATCTGAGTTGATCATATCACTCAACAAAAAAAAAAAAAAACGATTTATCTCCTGTATTAAAATTCTGTGAGAATGTTAAGATTCATATTTCTTGATGCATCTTGCACATGGAAAACAAACCCTGGGACATTATGAAGTGTCTAAAAGTGGGATTTATTGCACAGGTCTTATATTAGATGCATGTAGCTGAAGAGGTAAATAAAACATGCTATGATGCATGTCTGCATTTCACAGTCTGAACAGTCTGCCACACCAGTGACCTTTTACTCTAAAACTGGTATTTTCGAGGATAAAGCGAAGCTGACTCCTGATTGGACGTGCTCTGAAACCGTACCTGTCATCCAAAACCAGAATAACTTCTCCGGTTTTGAAGGTCAACTCATTATCTTCGGCCGCTTCAAAGTCGTACAGCGCTCGCACCTTCCGGACCTCCTGCCCCCCTCCACCATTGGTGTAGTTTGGGGGGTCGGAGGTCACGGTCAGGGGCCGTGTCTCTGCCTGCTGCTTCTGCTCCTGCAAGGACAGCTCGATTGCTGCAGGAGTGAACAGAGCGGCGTGAACAGAAGAGAAGTGGAAAGGAGAAATGAGTATTTGTCAAATGTCCAACACATATGGGCTTGGCACAGACACGGGATTCATCACTTATTTATTTTATTTTTATTTCAAGAATAGAAACCGTTCTCAGAAGAGTGATTAAAGGAAGTACAACAACCCTTTGAAGTATGGGAACGTGAAATCTAGTCGATAATCAATTTACACTGTTCTACAATTTATAAAAAGGAGTATTTTTCTGAATATTGGTGCAAACTGAAAATCATTAGCCTCAAAAACACAGCACAGAAGTTGGAAATTCTGTATCTGTTGTAAAAAAATTATGCTTACATAAAGATGAGTGTAGAGCTGAATCATGGCATTTCACTTTACCTTTGGCCAGGTCGTCATCATCCAGTGCTTTGCTGGCAGCAGGTGTGCTGACCTTTGTGGTAGACCCCTGTGGTCAATATAGAAAAATAAGGTCACGTCTGTGTGTGTGTGTGTGTGTGTGTGTGTGTGTGTTTGTGTCTGTATACATACAGCAGGGAGTGAGACTGACAGATTTAAGACTACAAGTGAAAAACTGATTTCCAGTGCCTGCAGTGCCACCTGCAGTTCATGCTGGGGACTACACGTTGGTCAGAAACGTGGCTCTGGCCTTCAGACAGAAACACTCCACACAGCTGTCCCATTATTTTTTTGTCCAGGGTGACATGAAGCAGCTCTCATGACATGGCGATTAGGTCAAAGTGGACGAAACAGGTCAACTGGACATCACTGTCAGCTAAACAATAACGCCTGACAGTCAAATATTCACAGTGGGTGAGCTGAAGCTTAATACTGTCTGTTGGTGGAATGGAAAGTATTACAAAGGCTGCTTCAGTACAGTGTAAAGAAAATCTAACATCCCAGGAGATTTACAGATTTACAGGGTCCTGAATGCAAGCTGTCATTTACAGGGAATTCACTCACTTTTGGATCCTTCCAACAACTACACTGACATCAGTGTTTGATTAAGTGTGGATTTTATTGTGGCTGAAAAATAGCCAAGGTCGAGTCTAAAAAGATTTTTAAGTTTTAAAACAAGGGAAAAAAACATATGCTCCCTGAACCAGGCCAGACTTATAGTTGAAAATGTTTTTTATATGTTATAGTGCCCAAGAGCCCAAAAGTATCAACTGCAATTGCCTTAAACCCACTGGTAATAATCAGAGAATTACAGAGCACCAGCAAATACACAAGTAACAGATGTGAGGAGGCAAGTGCGAGTAAAGCATAGAAACAGTTGAAAGTGTGATCTGTAGGTGGACATTAAAACTGTTTGTGCCGATTGGGTGGAGTTGTCATTCCACATGAAACTAGCGCACACACCTGCTCATGCCACTTATGATGACTCTAGCAGACTGTGCAGCCAGAAAACTAAATGCAACGTGTACCAACCAGCAGGTAAACAACAGGGACCGGGAGACTCATTTGTTTTACATGGCTTGATAGCAATCCAATCAAAACATGCTGGAAAGCATCCTGTCTAAAGAATGACCTTAAAGTGCAGTGGGAATAATCGGTAAAGGTAAATGCTAGGAAGCAATGCCACAGCTTGAGTCACATTACCTGCTGCTGTTTGCACATCAGCTGATGGAGATTAAATGTCATACCTGCTGCCATATGTGCCACCTGCTCTCCATTAGAGCAGGTTTCCCAACCCTTCCCACAACACAATAGGCAGCACACCGCCACCGCCAAACGTAAGAAAGTGAGAATAAAGGAGCAAATTAAATTCCATGTTCTGACTTGTCTGTTTATACTGTAAACGGATCAAATTCAGTGGCCACTTCCTTAGATACACCTCCAAAAACCAATGAAATCCACTCAACATAATGCAGTCTAGTTCAACACCGATACAAACGACGACCTCAATAATAAACATATAGTTAAATTTATACCTCTCTGACAGTGTCAATCAAAACTGGACATTATTATCTTTGAAAAGGTAGAACGTTACACAACAGAAGTAGCTACTGAGTGTATTTATCTACATTAAAAGGAGGGTTAACACGCTGATCTGCAGTATGAATGAACCCCAGTCTTCTCCACCTGCATCAGAACCTGCTCTCCCTGTTATTCAGCCAGATTAACACAGAGACCTTGTTTATTATTTACCTGTAAAGAGGGAACCAGGGCTCGTGCATGCTAGGAAATTTGTTTTAAACAAATTCAGTGCACACAAAAATTGACTGCAAGTATGAGAAAAAAGAAAGATGAAAGATGTTCTGTATCATGAATCTCGATAGACGCAGTTTGTGGTCATGTTTAACTTTTCATTTGTCTTTTCACTTTTTAAATAAACTCTGGAAAGTGACAAATTCAGATCATTCAACGTCTAAAGAAGCAAACACAAAAAGCTGTCAGCCACAGAGAGGATATTAAAATATCATAACTGATATAATTGTAGGTCAACTTGCTTTACGACAACCCGAGAGCAAGGTCCACTTCAACCGCTGACACAGATAAGGTGGTGACATAATGAATCACACAGACAATAGAACAGAAACCATAAGGAGCAGCTCCGTCCACTCCAATCAGAAAAGTCCTGACCTTGGGACATACACACACAAATATCCACAGAATTATGTGAAATATGTGAAGAGGAAATTCCACTGTAAGCTCCTGCCTTACAAACACAGACGGACGCGCTCCACTCGAGCTGTACCTTCACACTCGTAAGACAGCGGTCTGCAGGGAAACCATAATAACAGCCTGGAGCGAGACAACAAGTATCCACACACACTTATTATGTTGTTATCATGCATGTGGACTGCTGTAACCATAAT
>NW_019524959.1:350522-369277 GCF_002814215.2 Seriola lalandi dorsalis | reverse complement strand
GGCAGGGGGCAGGGGGGTGGGGGTGGAGTGATGGCTGCTGACACATCACATCTGTTGAATGACAGTCAAGTCAAGAGAGACTGTTACACATCAGCTGGGTTTAATGCTGCGAAATCTGACTATGGCTGAAATGTTTTCCTCGCCAACAGCCACTTTCTTCACCGAGTTGTTATTCACTATTGGCTTGTTGTGGTGCTGTTCAAGACGCTTTGTCATAGTTTAGTCTGTAAATGGGAGGCATCTTGGATTAGTTTCAAAGTTGGACATTTTAAGCCTTTGAGTGTTAGATAGGAAACCAGAAGTCTTTTAAAAGACTCATATGAACTTCAGTGTCGATGTGTCGTCGATCGTCTGTGCTATCCATAGAAGTTAAAAGAAGATGGGGAAGATTGGGGAATACTGTGTTTTGCGAGTGTTGCAATTGTTCGTTGTTTGTGTTCGTCAGGTAAAGTTACCTCACCTTTCTTCCTTCCATTCTGTATTACGTCAACATACCTGTGAGGATGCGGAGGGGAAAGTGATGCCCTCCTCTTTCAGAGACTTGATGGTGGCGCCGATTAGACTGAGCTGCGGATCCTTCTGGAAGTCTTCCGTCCACTCCACCATCAGGGCCTTTAGCTTTTCACACACCTTAGGGTGGGCCTTCAAGAGACGAGCAAAGAAACAGCTGTGGTAGCTCTCTCCAGTGTGTTTATGCCAGAAGGAGACTGTAAATACCTCTTTACTCATCATGATTCAATCTGTGACATTTCAGTTAACCTGCTTCAGAGTGCGAGGGGTCGCATATGTGAGAATCACTTGTCAAGAGCGTACAAAAAGGTGATGGACAGGTATGGCTATAAAATAGGGAATCATGAGAACATACCCTGCTGAGCACACTCCGTACTTCACTGGCAAACTCCCTTGAACAGATTTCCAAGTGGAATATTTTTCCACAGTTTGACACACAAGCACCCAGCAGCTGCAAGAAGAAGTTGAAATTGTAAAAATGAGATTAAACAGCTGGTATATACCGTATTATAGCAACAAAAACAAAATGCATTTCTACGTAGGAGGGGATCATTTCTACCACTCTCATTGCTGAATTATTCAAACCACACATTAATAGCAGGTGTTGCTTTTGTGATTATAAATGGGTCTTGATAACAAGGGGGCTTTAATTGTCTGATGAGTGAACGCACGGATCTAAAAATAGAGCAGGGCATGTGACAGTATTTGCTCATGATGACTCAGCAGAGAAAGAGCTCTCATACTTCTCATTGGAGTTAAATCCTCCCAGTATGAGATCTTCCACTTTCCTGCATGGCTTTAACAATGGGAACATTAGATCAATTACAGCTCCACTGCAGCTTAATTACATTCGGAAACACTTACTTCTTATGTCTAAACGTGACCCTCCTCAAATCGATTGACGTTTATGTTGCTTTTTTTTCTGTTGTTCAAGGAGAAATTTGTATGCTTTGGCTTTCAAATGGTTATTTTAAACATCTGCTGCAGACAGATGAAGAAAAACAGACATACGTGGGACAGGCATGGTGCTGTAGACCCATTAGTCGTTTCCATTTTGGGGAAACACTGTACATTAACACATGAACACAAGCTTTAACCCTGACAGGGTGACATTTTGAGGTTATTGTTGACGTCTTTCTTTGAGATCAATTGATTTTGTAATTACATTATTTTTGACTTCATAATGTCAATCTGTGAAGCATATCCATTAAAGAATTTAATACTGACTAGATCTTGGGTCCAGCTTTGGATTTCTTCTCATCCTAACTTCTTACTTTGGGCATGTTATTTGAAAATCTCTAAAGATTTCGAGCAGGTTTTACTGATGATGGTCGTTATGTTGCTGTGACAATGTCATACAACGTGCAGTAGATGTGTGTATATTTGGTGGCATGACAGCACAGTAACAAACTCACATTGAGGGCCTGCATGGCAACATGAGGCACTTTGTGGTTGACTCTCTTCATGATGGATCTCAAGCTGTCCTTGGGTCTGGAACACAAGAGAACGGAACAGAATTCATTACTGGTTCAATAACTACTGAACAACAAGCACAGAGAAGCTCCCGTACAGGTCCTGATGATGTGTAGCCTACACTATTTTTCAAATTCAAGGTCTCATACAAATGTGATGTACTTAAATAGGCAGCAACTTAGACCACAGTGCTGCTCAATTACTAATGAGCTCTTGTTATCAAAAGGAAAATGCTTTCTTTCCCAGCTTACCCATTGGTTGTCGTCCCAATCTTATCGCAGATGTCCATAATGAGCCCCCAGTCGTCGGTTGTGTTGTTTTCATTGGTTGACTTCTCTGGAAATATGTCAAATAGGGATAGAGTGCATATGGTCCTGTGAGAATATATCTGCACTGGCATCACTTCAAACATTATGTATTCATGGGAAGACATGCCAGTGGCAGTGTGCAAGTTCTACAGTGATGAGTAGCAAGTGTCGAACTGCCACATTTTAGAACTGGTTAATGTTGCCTGTCTGTCTAAAGCTGGAAAAAATATCTGGGAGGGACCCCAAGCCCCCTACTGTTCACAGCTGTTTTATAGTGTGAACTTGCAGGGTTTCTCCAGGGAAATGTTCTGTTTTGCGATGATAAACGACCCAATCTTAAAGCATTTTAACTTGTGATCAGGTTAAACAACAGCCACACTAATCAAATGGCATGAGATTTTCTGTGTTGTAAAGCAAATCCTCTATTTTCCCTAAAAGCTAATGTTAGACAGTAGCAGAGGTGGTGTTCTTGTCAGCTGAGGTAACCCACTGCTGCTTTGAAATATGTAAGCAGGAAATGACTCATGGTTCAGCTCATGGTTAACCCTGTCATGTAACACTCATCATCATCCTGACGTTGTAACACTCAGGGTGAAAGTTAAGTGTAACAGTGCCCGATTGTCTGGTCATACAAGAACTGTGGTGTTGCAGGGAGCGATAAGGTTGGTGACCTGGGAACTTTGCATAAAATGTACATGACAAGACTGTGAGAAAAGACTCAACACAAATGAGCATGTTCACACATTATAATCAAACAGACTCATGGCAGCGAAGATTTGTAACTAGTTCATTAATCAATCAACCATTTCCAAACATACTTCAGCGATTAATCATAAAATAAAAATAGATTAACCAACCAACCAACAAATTCAGTTTTCATGTGACATTTGATTACGACTGCAAGTAACCTTTATGTTTATTATCAATTAATCTGCTGGTAATTTTGTTCAATAAAATCTATTAATCATTTAGTTTAGAAAATGATCTACTCAACTTCAAATGTCTAATTTTATTTGACCAACTGTGAAAAATGCCCGAGATATCCAATTAACAATCATTTTTAACAGAGGAAAGCAGGAAATAATATTTGACAGGCTGAATTGGATTTTTTTTAACCAGTTTCTCAAAATAGTTGCCGCATAATTTTCCTTCAACTGACAACTTCATTAATGAACCAATCATTTCAGCTTTCATCTGATATTTAATTAGGCTGTAAAAAAAACAATTGTGTTTATTAACAATTAATCTGAGGGTAATTTTCCTGATTAATTAATTAATCATTTACAACAGGGTGTGGACTGTTGAATATAAACTGCGCTGAGCATTTTCACCATTTACAAGTATCTTATACATTTACTGATTAATCAAGATTTAAAAATAACGTTCATTTTTTATCTAATCTTAAGGATAATCTCACTAAAAAACCAATATGATCTGATTTCACATCATGTGATCCTGTACTTTCGCCAGTCACGGTTTATATGAATCAGACTTAAAGTTGGTTACAAAGCAGTCGCTTATCCTGGCTAATCAAGTGATCGATAAACTCAGTGGAAGTTGTTGACAACCTGTCGGTTTGAGAGCTACACATAAACAAAGTGAGACTGAGACTCGTGGAGGTTGTTGTTACCAAACACTGTGATGATTAAAATAAAGAACTGAAGCTAAGCTAACGTTAGCTCCAAGTGTTGTTGGCCCTGTCGTTAGCTTCCTCTGACACAGTGAAAACAACAAAGAAACACCACTTCACTTACCAACATCTTGGTCGAATGGATTCTGGGCAAATAAAGGCATGCTAGCGATTTAAAAAGGATCGGACTATTTGACGAAAGAAAGGTATGTGTGTTCTGTAAACTAACGTTTAACCTAAACAAATATCTCTTCCCTGTCCATTAAACTCGCACCAGTTGCTCTTCCGGAAACTTGGCTGCCTTCAATAATGCCTGAACAATATCTTTAAACCCCGGAGTGTAGAGGGGAAAAATACGTTTTTTTAATGTTATGTTTAGTAATTTAAAAACAATTAAATTGTTTTTAAATTACTAAAACTACAGCAGATTTACATAAAATCATAAAAAATATCCTAAACAATACTTGGCACTTGACTATAATACCTCTGTTTATACAGGTTTATATAAGTGAAATACTGACATCTAGTGGGGAAAAGAGGGAAATGAGGGTATTGAGATTTTTGATTTCATGCTGTCACAAAGTATTGGTTCTACCTCAGTGTATTAGATTTGAAATTAAACTGTGGCTATACATCTAAAGTTCTCACTTTCAGCCTTAGATAGAGGGGGGTTTACATCCATATTGGTTCAACAGTGTACACCTTGTAGATCCTCTACGCACTCACCCAATTTAGGAAAACGCAGCAGGATAATGAGCATGAACATACAAACAAGGCAACCAATAAGATTTTTTTTTTTTTTTGAAGTGAAATGTTCTTGACTGGCAGAGTTGGTCACTTGAGCTCAATCCACATGATCATATGGTTCACTTGCTGAAGATCACCCCTGGTGACCTGAATGGTTTTCACAGTCACCAGATCTCAACCCAGTTTAACAACCACTGAAGCTATTTTGGCTCAATACCTTACTAACCTTACTATACTTTATCTTGTTTTTTTTTCATCATTGAGATGTTTTAAGAGTCTACATTTATTTGGCTGCCACATTATTTAAAGATTCAACACTCTTCCTCAGTCATTTTGGTTGGGTTAAGCCGTGCAACAACCCCTAAACCTTTTATGTTCCAACCATATAACAAACGGATCCCATCACCTCTCCCCACCACCTTTATAAATAAGAAAGAACGTTAAGCTGTACACAGCAATTAGTTGTGTGTGTGTGTCTGTTACGAGCGTTGTATACATATATATAGCCTTTAATGTTCACTCAACAGCATGAGCAACCTTAATCAAATTAATAAGTTGATGAATAGCTACATACATGAATCGCAAGACTCCATAATAATTCCAGTGTTCATTGAAAATGTATTATTAGCTTGCCGTTAAACACCGTTAACTCCGATGGATTATGTTAATTATTTAGACAGTTTGTTCATTCATTTATCTTAGCTCTCCTTAAATTGGCCGCTGCAACCAGCACGTTTGTTCAAAACGCGCAACCTTTACTTTGAAGACGAGCTGTGTCTGTTTCCGGTTCTCGACTTCCTTGTTCAATTTTCATTGTACAAGTTGGATAATCGAACAAACTGACGCTTCGGTGCGCTGGATGGAATCGCACGTCTACATTCAGTGGGACAATAACACACGCAAAGCGTTAACAGCGTTTGGGCAGCATCGGCTACTGAAGAACAAGCTCACAAACGTCAACATACATTTGCACTTAGTACAAGTAGGGCAACGAAATTAGGCAATACCCCTTAAACTGGCATTTTTCATTATACAACGTGAACAACTGCAGAAGTATTATACTTCATGCACGGACCGTGTTTACATGTGTGCATGTGTGATACCTTCCACCCTCTCCAGTCTAACTTAGTCTGAGACACTAGGGGGCGCGCCTCTCAAAGAGCGCCTCTTTAAGGTCAGAGGAGTTGACAAAGACTACAACCTTAGGTCAAGATAGTTCCTATCCTACTAATCCTATTCAAGTCGGCGGGCACCCGAGGGACAGAACGACTACATTTCATTCACGCGACTATAAGAAGTCTAAATATGAACATTTAATTAATAATTAAAGTTTCACATAGAAAGGACCAATATTTCAGGTGATATTTAAGTGAAAGCGTCTGAAAGCGAAGGCGGAATTACAGAGGAGTGAATGATTTCGCTACAGGACGACACTTCCTGGTGAGTCCCCCTCCCCAGTCTGTTTCCTGACTCGGTGAACCTGACAGCCGCCGTTGTCCGGGACCAAAGAGCGTTGAGGGTTGCAGTCATGTCGGCAGCTGCTCCGGGGACCAGCAAGGCAGCCCACAGCGATGTGGCCCCGAAGAAGAAGAAGGGACCCGGCGCCCTGGCTACGGCCTACTTGGTCATTTACAACGTTGTTATGACAGCAGGGTATGTAGCGTGTTTCCTCGTGCTAATGCTGCTCTGGTAGAGAGAGAGAGAGATAGAGAGACTGTGTGTGTGTGTGTGTGTGTGTGTGTGTGTGTGTGTGTGTGTGTGTGTGTGTGTGTGTGTGTGTCTTGAGCAAGACAGGACTGAATAAATGGAGCAAGATCTCCCCGTTGTAATATTACAGCGTTATTTTTGGATTATTAATCTCGCAATGTTGTGTAGTTATTATTAGAAACACTGCTAGCTTGCAGTGAAGTGAAATAAATTTGAATTTGCTTCCCCACGTCCAACGGCTTACACAGATTAACGTTAGATGAGCAACAGACAGCCACCTGGCGTGCACTTTAATTGTGACTGACACAGAACAATACAGAAATATAAGGACAGCTGGTTTATTTTCTGCGCTCAGTGGGTTTTGCTCCAGAAAGTCTGGGTTTGCATCTTCCATCTTGCATTGTCATGTTTTTTTTGCAGGGCAACGACCGACATTGAGTTTTATTTATTTACACAAGTTAAAATGACAGAAATACAAATAAAACCTAATTATTTAGCAGAGGTTATTCTTTGTGTTCATGCTCTGTAGGACTTGAGTTAATTGGTAAAAAAAAAAGAGAAAAAATAGGACTATAACAAAAACAGTCAATTAATCGATTGACAAAAAGTTAATCCAGAACAATGTTGAGTAATCAGTTAAATTGTTTAATCAGCAAAAATGTCAAATCTTTGCAGACTCATCATAAGGGAGGATATGCTTTATTATTATCATTTATTATTTTTTCTTTATTATTCTTATTATTATTATGCTTTTATTATTGAAAATAAATCAACAGATTAATCAATAGTGAAAGTAATTGATAGTTGCAGCCCTAGGTAGGACACCTGTAGCTCTGAAAATTACTAGGGGATGTTCAAAGACTAAATAACTGGTTAATAAGAAGGAATCAGTGAGTTTGTCTGCAGGTAAGACATGACATTATTACTAATGTTTCCCGTTCAGAATTGTGTGTTGTACATAAAAATATTAAATTTGCAACACATGGTGGTAAAAATGGTAAGAAGTTGAGGAGTGTTTCCTTTAATTCAAGTTCAGATCAATAATGATTCCGCATATTTATGTTTAACAGCATAAACTATACTATGAATTGTTCAGTATAGGTAATTAAAATGAATGACTTTGATTTGTAGTTCTGACCATGCACAAAGAGTATTTGCATCATCAAAAATCATCTAGAAATAACGCTTCTGATGAACTGCATTTTGTGTTTCGAATGTTAACAGTTTCTATTAAAGGAGGCTGGATATACACAAGATGCCCATTTTATGAGGTCCATTGCCCGACCCGTTGCCTGGCCCAGATACTTATGTAAATTAAAAACGTAATTATCTTGAACCGTGGACTGAAAAATCTCTGCATGTGTTTTACTGCGCTCATTTTCAGACTGTTGCACAATTGAATGGTGGGTGTTGTTTGCTTACTGTTCCAACCAGTTAGGTCACATTGTGTCCCACTCAGTGTTGATGGGCCATACAGTGATTGCTTTGTATTGAGCACAAGTTAGGGTGTTGTACATGCACGTATCTTGCTATTCGTATGCAGTGTCTGCATTCAGATGCCGCTGTAGCAGTTACTCCGGCCTGCTTAGTTTCTGCTGAACTGGCCCTATTATTGATATGATTATTAAGGCCTATTACATACAAGTCACATTCATCAGTCTGCAAAACCAAAGTGTGAACTGAAACCTCCACTTTGCTCAGGTCTGCTCTACTAGCACTCTGACAGCTTGTACCTCCACCAGCTCTGTGCTGCAGCTGACCTCTGACCTCCCTGTGGAGGGAGGCGAGCTAAGCCTGAATGGTGTAATGCAATATGTTACACTGTTATAACTTTTTGATGGTATGATGAAATCCTTATCAGGCAAAAGTTCTCCTTCCATAAAATCTAGTCAGTGGGTTAAAGATTAGAGAAATTATTTCAACATTAATGGCTAACAATAAAACAGTATGGTGAATATAACTGACCAATATTAGAGCATATATCTTCATTAATGTATTTTTCGGCACATGAGCAAAAATAGGTTTCCCTGCAAACATAAATTACAGGTTTAAAACAGCAATTGTTAGTTTTTTTTATCTTTCTTTATTTATTCTTGTATTTGCTTGTACTATTATATTTATGTTTTTACTTACTCTTACTATAATCTTCTTTAAGTTTCTTGTTCAACTCTAAAATATCTGCCCAAGACATATTTTCATCACAAAGTAAAATGATGGGAAATTATCATTTGTACAGTTCTCCTTATGTTTAACATTGTCTTAGATCTGTCATATTGCACTTCTTTTTATTACTTAATTTTTTCTTTAAACCGCACACAAGTCGAACGCAGATTTCAGTTTCCCTCATGAGATCGTCTGGTAGATCTTAGATCTTGTTGCAGTGACTATCCTGAGATGTGTTTCCTCTGTTGTCCAGGTGGCTGGTGATAGCTGTGGGTCTGGTCAGAGCTTACCTGGCCAGAGGAAGCTACCATGGGCTGTACTACTCCATAGAGAAGCCTCTGAAGTTCTTTCAGACTGGAGCTATCCTGGAGGTGAGAGAAGCACAGAGGGCTGGGCGAAATACAGTGTGTATATATGATGATGCAACATTTCAAAGACAACTATCATTTCTCTTATCATCACACAACATCCACTTTATATATATATGCAGATACTTCGGGGTGCAACAACCATTTGGTTTCTACATTTTTAGCTATCAATTAACCTAAAGTGTCTCATTTAATGATTTTACAGTGGTCAGTGGTCCAAGTAGTACATTGGATCGAATGATTCGTGGAAAACCACTGTCAGGATTTTGATGTTTGTGTTCATGTCACTTAATGGATAAATGAATCGGCCAAAATCTGGTTTACGTATTAACCCAAGACTTTTTTTAACTGATGGAAAAAACATCAGGACAATAAAATCTGGCTGAGTCTTGGCTTCAGGCCTGGATATGCAGTGGAACTGAATATCACAGGCCTGTTATCTGTACAGTGTTCGGTATGTCCTCTGTAACATAATGGCCTGGTATGTTAGGCTGACATACACGTGTGTTTATAGTGCAGAGGCTGAGCAACATGAGGTGTTCTAGTGATCCTGTCCAGACACACTGTAGCTCAGTAATAGGAGTATTAGTTTTGTCTAACATCAGTATCTTCCATTCATGAAATGGTCTGTGCACTATTAGTACATTAGTGGTATTACTACTGAACACTACAGGCACTATGTTATTCAGTTGATCTTAACAGTGTCAGTTGCTTATGACAATTAAAAGTCAGACACACATACAATATATTATTTGGAAATACTAGTTTTCTGTTATAAAGTTGTGTGCGTGTTGTGTGTCTTGAGAATGTTAATGGGAAAATCAATGATAGTAAAAAATATTTAAAAGAAGCATGATTTTGCAGCATTAATCCAAATGATTTCCAGGGATGTATGAAAGAAAAAAAAAAACAACAAACCACAAGCAAGCCATCCATACGAGTTAAAATAAGCCGTGCGTTGCTCCACTCCCAGAAGCATATTGAGTAATTTTCTGTTATCTCTTCCTTTCACAGATACTGCACTGTGCTGTAGGTGAGTCTCTCTGCAGCCTCCATCCTCACATACACTGCTTTGTTACCAGTAAAACCTCAGTGTCAATACAGAGAGTGTCAGAAACCATTTAATCATGTTGTGCTGTATCTCTCGTTGCAATTTGACTTGTCAAAATGTTCATTTAAGATATCTGTAATTACATTTTTGGATATTCAGATTTAAGTACTTGTGACATTAGGTTGTATGAAACTGTTAATCTAAAGATATCTGCACTAAAGTTTAGATTTTGTTGAGATGTGAGTTCCACATATCTCAGTTTTTTAATATGACTATTCACAACTCAAAATTCAATATACCTTCACTTCAGTTAATACAAGTCACAATTTTAAATGACGATGTCTGAACTGGAGTTATAACTAATTAAATTTAAAGTAGACATACTGACAGGTGACAGTTTAAAGGAAAAACATGGAGCACATGCTTCCATGCACAGCAGGAGGGCTCACTGAATGTGTGACGTTACATTTTCTTATGGTCTATGCACTCACTAGATCTTTACCCTAACCAAACACCAGGCAGAGATTTCTGCATTTTGAGGTTTTGAGGTGTCCAGTCGTAAGTTATTGATAGTTAGAAGTCCTTTTAAAATATTTGAGAAGCCATGAAAAGAGTTATAATTCTACAAATCTTGGAGTTAGTTTCCCTTTAGTTATCATTGCAACAGGTTGACATATAACATGATGTATCAGTCTAATTAAAATGCAGCTATAGATATCAAATGTCAGATGTGTATATTCTTTAAATCACTCAGGGGTCTGGATACAATTAGATCACAAGGGCTGTTGTTTAATTACTGATGTATTCTCCAGAACATACGTTTCTTTAACTACAAATTTCTCTAAAAAGCTTTTTAAAATTTGTTGCGTTTTTTAATTTATTTTTTGAGTCCACAGCTATTCATAGCCCTAGTTTGCAAGAAACAATCTAATTTGTAAAGCCTTGCATGTACAACCGGTTTGACTATGAGGATCTGAAGGTGTAATTATGATTCAAACAGAATCTAGATCTTAAATTGTATGTTTGAGGAGTTGTATAAAAACATCAGTAATGTTATCACAGTTATTTTGAGTGGTTAAACTTGTTTGCACATGTCTTAGATTATAATTTGGACGGGTTCCATTGTAATTATGAGCTGTCACAATGCATTTATAGATGTATCACAGATGCACATGTGTACGGACAAACAGAAGCTTTTCATGTTTGAAGTGTTTGCCAAAGAGAGAGCCGAGAAGCCGTTGGCTCTCGTGGTGTTAATGTGAGGAGGAGAGGCTGGCTCTCGCCTGGCTGCCTCGCTGTGGTTCACACTCCATTTTCTTCATTATCTGGGATTTGAAGCTAAAGCTAGCTGACCTTTCCCCCTGCAAACAGGCTCCCTGCAGCTGCCGTCCACTCAGAGTCTACACACACACACACACACACACACACACACACTTCTAGCTCCTTCTCTACTGGCCAGTAAAAGACGAAGTGTCTTTCAACATTCATCAGTGTCTGTTTTGTGTGGATCTGTCTGCTCACACAGCATCTCATCAAACCGTATTCAATGTGACAACCACTGTTTTTGTTGCCCATTTTATTTAATTAATTACGTTTAATGTACCATGTAGTGATATAGCTAAAAAAACATTTAACCACAGCAGCCCATGTAGGCAGTTCTCTAGAAGCGAAAGAAAAACAACAAAACATCATCACAAAGAAACATTGGCGAGCATCAATCTCATTTTTCTTCCTTATTCTTCATTACTTAACTTATTTCAATGAAACTAATACACATAACTACACATTTAGGCTTGAGCAACTTTCCATTATTACAATTTAGAACAGTGTTTTAGAAATAACATTTCCTGTTCCATTGACTATTTTTGGCCAAAACTCAGTTGGCGAGGGATTACTGATCCAGTGTATCGAAATACCTTCAAAATATGTCTTCAAATACCTCAAATATGAGGATTTAGTTCCTGCATCTCACATTTGAGAAGGTGAAAAAGATACATTTTCTGTCTAATCAAATAATTGACCGTGGCGATCCTCATCGTCTAAACATCTAAAGAATGGTCTGGTTGTTAGAATAAAAAAAATCTGTTTCAAATAAAACCAAGCTAATTCACACGTGGTGCAGCCAAGAGCCAGAAGTCTTTCCTCCCTACATGTCACGTGTTTGTCTTTTGTCTCGTGTCCCAGGAATCGTACCGTCCTCTGTGGTGCTGACTGGGTTCCAGGTCATGTCCCGGGTCTTCCTCACGTGGGCCGTCACACACAGCGTCAGGGAGGTAAGATGAGTTCCTCTCCACTCGCTACACACTTACACACATAAATCAGAATCTCATTATACACACTGTCTTTATTCACTTGCTATGACTGACACAGCAATGTAAAACGGTTCCATGGCTTCATGTTTAAAAGTGACCAGTTAATGTACTGTTTGCCCTGTCAATAGATTGGATTGGATTAGATTGGAGAGGAGTAAACGTGTAAGTAACGGCAGATGGTGTTGCTGTAGGGTTGCAGGAATGAATCTGCTGAATTTTATTAAAGTGAATGACGTCTGTATTTTATGTCTTTAATGCTTTGTTTCTTTTGTGCGTCTATTGTATGATGCTGTACTGACATTACAAGCTGTTCCCTTCTACGTGAATGTGTCTTGAAACTGTAATTAGATGGTGAGTGTGTGATGAGGTGTGTGCCTGTGTTTTTAACACTGGTTTTAGATTAATATCTGAAGGTAGTGACCAGCAGCCTGCGGTGTGATCTCATCTCTGAGCATTTGTAACAAACAGCATGGTTCTGTGATGAAAAGTCTTGTATTAGCCTACAGCAGAGTATCTACCGCAGCATGATGCGAGCCCGTCTGTTCCTCAGTCCTCCTCCCATCATCCTCTCTGTGTGTGTGTGTGTTTCTGCAGGTGCAGAGCGAGGACAGCGTGCTGCTGTTTGTCACAGCCTGGACCGTCACAGAGATCATCCGCTACTCTTTCTACACCTTCAGTCTGCTCAATCACCTGCCGTACCTCATCAAATGGGCAAGGTAGGAGAATCTACCTGAGGGTGGTGTCAGAGCAGGAGACGTTTGCACCTGAGTCTACCTGCTGCGGATGAACAGTCATTTCAAGATTACTTAATTCAATAAGAGTTGGGTCAAACCTCGATATTGAATACTGAATAAATGAATTATGTCAGTTAGACTGAGTAGTGACAAATAACTGAGTGAGACTCTTAGTCTTGTTAAATTCTGTGATCACATTTATTTAAAGCCATGATTTTATTTAGTACTGAGGCAGATACAAATGACTATTTTCATCATTGATTGATTAAGCATTTAGTCTATGAAATAGTAGAGTAAAAACGCCCCCTAACAATTTTCTCAAGCCTGAGGTAACGCCTTCAAATGACTTGTTTTGTCTCGCAGTTCGATACCCAGAGATGTTAAATTCACAGTGATATATGTGACAAAGAAAAGTAGCAAATCCTCACATTTGAGAAGCTGTTTCACCCTTCTTGTCTCTAAAATGATTTAAACAATGAATTGTTTAGAAAAGCAGATGCTGATTAGTTTTATGTCGATCTGAGTAATTACTTCAGCTCCATAGTGAACTTTATTTGGCAAAGTGATCAGATGTTAAAACACCTGTAAAGACAACATTAATCACTGATGTATTTGAGAGAGTTGACTTACTTTGTCACATGAATCACAAAGGTTTTGTATGTGTTTATACTCGAGTCGAGAAACAATTAAGCAAGTAGTTAATTGGCAGAAAATTAATCAGCAACCACTTTGAGAATCACTAAATTGTTTAAGTAATTTTTCCAGCAAAAATATCAAACATTCACTGGTTCAGTCAAGTACCAAAGTGCCATCTTTTGGTCTTCCTTTACTGACTCTCATCTATTTTCTTTAAAGCAATAAATTAATTTTTGCAAAAATTAATTTGTCCTCATACTGTTTACATCACCACACTTAAACCCTTAAAAGATGCATGATTGTTTTTGTAGATACTAAAACAATGAAAAGGTTAAAGAGGTTTTTAAACATCACAGCAACATCACTCTTTAAATAGTTATTTAAAAAAAAAAAAAAATCACCAAACCTACAGAAAATCTTGTCGCTCTAACATAAAGCTCTACATCTCGCCGCCTAATGGGATTCATCTGCCTCTACAACCAAGGCAACAGTTGTTAAGTGCTTCCTTCCCCGCGGTCTTTGTTGCCAGGTAGCAAATGAGACCGTCGCTATATTGGTATTCGACCTTCAGTTTGAGTTGCACCTGAGAGACAGAAAAAATGGTTGCGCACCCGTAGAAAATCCAGTGAAGGATCAGAGAAGGCAGTCGCTGGGTTTGGAGTGCTGGATGAGGAAGAGGCAGAGCTGAAGGAGCTCCGTGCGTCTCTCTCTCATATTTAATTGCAAGCTTTCTCCTCAAAAGGCCTGATCCCTCAACAGTTCTAGGATTAAACATTTAGAAGCATGCAGAGGCAGAATTATGTCCTTTTTATTTGCATTCTTTAACTTCCTTGTTAAGCAGCGCGTGGCATTGATAAAACAATATATTTAGAGTTTGAATGTAATATAATGTAATATAATGTAATCATCTGTTTTCTCCGCTCTCACATTTGCTTCAGTACAACTGTGGGATTTTGTTTGTGGTTCAGGGTTTAAAACTGTGAATGTGGCCTTTTCACTATTATGTTAACATGTCTCTGTCAACAGTGAGAATGGCCACCGTGTCTTTATGTAAATGCACCGTTATGGTGTTTAAAATGTTTTTCCGTGTCTGCCTTGAAACAGCAGTTCTAGGCAGTGTTTGACTTGAATCATTGCCTACTTGAATTAGTTGTGTCAGAGTCTGAGCACATTCTCAAACATTCCTCTTATTCCTTCTTTTTTAGAGATAAAAAAAAAATGTTTCTGTTATTGCTGCCTCTGGCAACAACTTCTTATTCCCTTCTGCTCCTTGTATATTTTTTCTAAAACAACCCATGTCTGAACTCTGGATGAAGTGCTTTGTTTAGACCGCTTTCTTCTTCATTTGGTTGTGATTCTGTCGCAGCACTCTTCACTCACATGTTCTTCGCAGGAAAATGCGTTTGTTTAAGTGGAAAGCGCGTGTGTATGTTCATGTTTTTACAGGCCTGGTCACTGACATTGTTTAAGTTTAGAGTTGCACTGGTTAACATGCAGTAAGTGTCACTGATGCTTGTGGTGCAAACGGCAAAAAGTCAAATCCATACCATGCATATTTCCCTCAGTGTTTTTTGCTATTTATACCAGCTATACCGCCCACACCTCATGTGGCAGAAACAATGAATAATGAAGCTGTATAATTTATTATTTCTCTCTGTTGTCTTCTCAAACCCTCGGCTGCAGGTACACCTTTTTCATTGTGCTGTACCCCATGGGAGTGACTGGGGAACTGCTGACTATCTATGCATCGCTGCCGTACGTGCAGAAGACAGGCCTGTACTCTGTCACTCTCCCCAACAAGTACAACTTCTCCTTCGACTACTACACCTTTCTCATCCTCATCATGATCTCCTACATTCCCCGTAAGTGAACTACTAGATGTTACTTTTTTTCCCCCCTTTAAGTAGCGTCAATAAACACGTAGCAACAATATTGTAAGAAGTGAGAATTTGCTTTTAAAAATACGTCACTATTCAAAAGTATTTTAGCTAATGACTCTGAAACAACCTGAGTGCACTGACTTACTGTTGAACCTGTACAATAAAAAGCTTGTTGCATGGCCTTAAGTCAGTAACGTTAACTGTGCATTTTCATTAGCTATCTATCAGTAAGCTATGCATTAGCAGTGGATTCACACCGGACCCGGACTACATACATGACAACTCGGCAGTGATGGATTTTCATTTTAAAAAGCAAACTTTTTAAAATGAAAATAATCTTTCTTCATTTCAAAAATTTCAAACGTGGACTTAAGATAAGGCGGTGGTGCTGTGCTGAAGAATCCTCTGCCTCATCGTTATCTAACGAAGCCATCGATAGGACACTGCTAAGTTCAAATTGAGCTGTTCAAAAAAAAGCAAGGAGCACAGCACAGCATGACGGACAGTGTAGGAGTTGGCTGTGATAGTTTGTTTTTCTCCTGTGATGAACACACTGTGCGGTCTATCACATTTTCAAAATGAAAAAGTAAGGAGTACTTCACAGAAATGTAGTGGAGTCAAAAGAAATAAGTACAAATACTCAAATAAATGTACTTTGTTACTGTCCCTCCCTGGATATGATTACAAGGTTAATCTGATGCATAATTAGTTAGTAATCGTTTTCTCATAATTGCGTGATATGGAGGGTTAGGGTTAGAAGACAATGCCTCCTGTTTCTCTTCTGTGGTGAATGCAGTGCACTTTTCTAAAGGTGTCTTGTAAAATTATATTTAAAAAAAAGAAGGAAGCCTGTGTCTTTTATTGATCTTGTTGTTGTTGTAGCTTGATGTTAAAATCTCTCTTCCACATACTGACCTTCCTCTGCCCCCCTCCCCCAGTCTTCCCCCAGCTTTACTTCCACATGATTCGACAGAGGAAGAAGGTGCTGGGCCACGTAGAGGACTACAGCAAATTGGAGTGAGCTGAACAGTATTCAGACGGATGTGACGGAGGGAAAAATGAAACCAAAACAACCAACAGAAGAGGAACAAAATCATGTCTGCTTATTGAAACACTAAACCCGACCAGTTTTCAAAACTGCCAGAACTGACCTGGCAGATGATCCAATTAGAAAGCAACGTTTTGTTTTTTTTGTTTGTTTTTTTCCAGCTGTTGTCTGGGTTGTATAGATGCTCACAAATAATGAACGAACTGGTGTTATTTTCTTAATTTTTTTCTTTTTTTTGTTGTTTTTTTTAATTTATGAACAAACTGTTAGTTTTGTATAGTCAGAGAGGTTGCAGCCACAAAGGAACTGTATGTCGCCTTGGATACAGTTGAGCTGCTAATCTGAGCAGTGAGCAGAACTCAGTCACAGCAAAACATTGAACTAAACCATGCACTGATAGAATCAATAACCTCCTTTTAAATGACACTATAGGAAATCCCTAATGGATTTCTCACCTCCCCATGGCTCGTCCTTTTTGATAAGCAGCTTTCCTTTATTACACTGTAGAAAGAATAATGTGAAGACTAGTAGGTTGTCTGTAGGTTTTGCATCTACAGTGTGTTTGTTGGTGCAAACTGTGGTCAAGATTTGTCCCCTTTTTTGTTTTCTTTCATTCATTTCAGTCAAAAGTTTGATTACATTCCTAATTTAGTCCAATAAACCTTTTTCATTCTGTGCTTGCATGGTTTTCTTTCTGTTTTTCTCTTGTGTTGCTGTTTGTTTGGTGTCTGCTCGGATGTTGTTTTGACTTGTGACATCGATTACGTTGACTCTTTAAAAGCTTAAGTTTCCCGACTCTCCCAGTGATGACTGTGAGTTGTGTCTTTTTGGTTTTCCTCATTGTTTGATGTTTACTAACCAGAAGTAGCCAGTATGTGGGTGAAGAGACTAGTCATGTTTTTTCCTTTACACATCCATCCAAGTGCACAAACCTTCCTTATTTCTTCAGGTGATTGCATTTTTCTTTCTCTTATCTATTGAAATTAACTACTTTTAGCTCCAAATTAGAACATGTACATTTGAATTCTTTATGAAGAGCCCAGTCTTCAGTCCTCACCCCAAAGGTGTCAGTGTATCTTGTAAATGGGATGTTAAAAGCCTTTTATCACAGGAGAACAATTAAGACATCATGACTTGTTATGAGACACTCTAGCAAAAAAAAAAAAAAGAACAGATAGCACAACATACAGTAGCAACAGTGTTTTCAGATGAAATCAGCTTTAATATGTAACACAAACAACCGCATTATAACCCAAGTATTAGATGTCTAACTTTATGGACTTTTATTTTGAAATACAGAGTGATGTCACTATGCTTTAGCACATATAATTGGTGGACATTAGTTTATATAGAGCTATGTGAGCTGGAGTGCTATTCCTAAAAGGCATGTCACTGCCAGTGTGGGAGTGGTACTTAAGAAAGAAGCGAACAGACTTGGCACTGAATTCAATTAGTAGCTTGCAGTCATGCCTTTCCAATGAGGTGAATTTAATAAGGTACAGAGAGAGAACTGTGAATCAGAATAGTTCCACCTTTTTCAAAAAGACACATTTGGTTTGTAGTGGTCATATCTGATGCATATTCCACAATGTTTTCTGTTTGTTTTAGACAATTTGTGATGTTTTGTAGTTATAATCCTAAATGCTCAACACCAGGGAGAAGAGCATTCGTTTATTGACCTCTGTTAGTTGAAACTGTAAGTCTGCTGCACTTCTCTCCCTCCAAGTTCATTTCTCCAGCACTGCAGCAGAGCAAGAATTTCAACCACTTGAGGTCAGCAAAAACATTTTCTGCTTGTGTTGCTCTGTAAATGGTCTGTTCACCCAAATTACAACGAACATCTTTTCTCTTAGCCCTGCTGGTATCGAGGCTTCCAGATGGTTTTGGTTTTCTTTGATTTTCTGCCTCCATCACTCTACATTGGATCTGAATGGAAATCAGCTGTGGTGCTCTCAGCTTTGAGATATTACACGTAAAGAGTTACAGCGACAACATCTCTTTGTAGAATCAGTGTCCCTGTTACTCTGGATCGGTCATTGCCAGACTCCCCTTTAAAAAATCTAAATTTAACCTGTCAAGTAATGCAGCAGTTAATAATGTAACTGGTTACATGTCATGTGGAAAAAAATGTTTATTCATCTGTACTTCTGCCTCCCCTTGAAATGGCTGTGTCCCACCCCCACCCCAC